>NC_136969.1:29034148-29174148 GCF_032717465.1 Coenobita brevimanus | reverse complement strand
AGCCAAAGATAAACAAAAATAAAATCACGTCACAAGAATATTATATAAACAAAACACCCTCATTAAATATACAAAACATACACCTATACGGATGCACAAGGTGACCCGTATATTGCACCCCTCTAGAAATTAGATGTGTTGCAGGGGCGGCCCAGTCTGCCGGTGTGGGCGTGGGTGTGGCAGTGGGAGTAAGAGATGAATAAATATGCAGGGTAGACACTGATAACACTGGCTCTGATTTTTATCTATTGGTTTTATTGATTTATTTGTTGGTTTATTTTATTGGTTTATTTACTGATTTTTTTATTAGTTATGGAGGTTCACTAGCACTTCTTCCTTACTATTTTTTTTTTTTTTCGCATATTGTTCGTTTACATACTGGGTCGCCCATATACAACGCTCCCTTCCACTCTGTCTGGTATTTTCTTGTGTGTTCTCGGCGTTATCAATGTCTAACTTGCATCATTTATTCATTTTTTACTCCCACTGCCCCACCCACGCCCCCACCAGCAGACTGAGCCGTACCCGCGGCATATAACATAAGGCGAGTTTCCAGTGTGGCGCTATGTACGAGCCACCCTCTATGTCGAATAAACAGATAAACACAATAAACAAGAAATTAATAATGTGTAATATGCCAAAATAAATCTGTACGGAAAAAGTGCTACGGTCAGTTTTTCATCTGACAAAAATCTGTAAAACTTTTCAGCTAATTTCCTGACCAAGCGTAGTCAGATTGGAGAGAGGTTTGAGTGGTAACCAAGGAGACTCATTTCCTCCTCATAACTAAGGCTCACTGAATTTTTCGTACAACCAAAACTTAATATTTGAAGTCATGGGAGTGACCCTGTTCCTTCAGATGAAGACAAAGTGATATTAGTAAGCCTCCTAAGCTGATAAGAATACAAGTCCAGAAGGAAATCTAACCAAACGCTCTCGTGCAAAGGTACAGAAATTCACGCACACTTTATCCACCGGCTCATCACAGGCTCGCTAATATCGTATCCCAGGCGCTGATTATTTAAAACACTCTGTCTTTGAAAATCCTGGGAATAAAAAGGCACTAATTATTTTATACTAACTTCCTCAAGACGCAGATCCAAGTGGGAGAAGAGAAGCATCAATTTTTAGTCTGATCTCTTTCGGGAATTTGATGTCGATCGCGCAATGTCGAAAACTCATCAAAAATTGTTAAGCTGTTTAACGATCATAATTTTGGCTACGAAGGGAATTGAGATTAATATCATTCGTGGACTCTGACAAATTTTAAGTTGGTATTTATATGAGATTTGCTACAATGGGATTGCCTGTGTAGACGCATGCGCACTCACACATACACACAAACACGACTGAAGCGGGAAGACGACTGACTGGCAGGGGGATACTTGTGCCCCGACCCTCCCCACCTCCCCTCCCGCCCCCCTCCATCTCCCCTCTTCCCCCTCCCCTTACCTCCTCTCCCCTCAACCCTCTCTCTACTGGCCAAGTTTTCCTCTCCCCTTCACCTCCCTTCATGTCACCTCATACCTCGCTGTCTTCTCAAAATTTTCCTTCTCCTCCTTTTTCTCTCCTCACCCCCCTCCTCTCCCCTCTTTCCCCCTCCCCTCATACCCCTCCCTCTGGCTGAAATTTTCCCCTCCCCTCCCTCCATCTAACATCAGCTTCTCCCCCCCCCCTCCTTCTCTCCTTACCTCCACTCTTGTCTCTCTATCTTCTTATTCCTCGACCGAACTCTCTCTCTCTTTCTCTCCCTCCCTTTATTAACCACACCTCACCTCTTCTTACACACCCCTCCCCTTCCCTCATTCCTCTCTCCCCTCTTCCTTCTCTCCTCCCCTCCCCTCCTCTTCTCTCCTCCCCTCTTCTCTCCCTGCCTTGCATAAATTCCCTAATCACACCCTCCTTCTCCCTTATCCCCCTCCCTTTCCTCCACCTTACCTTTCCTCCCCTCACACCTCTCCCCATGCCTCCCCCTCCTCCTCTCCCTCTCCAATTTCTCTCACTCATCCATGCATATATATTCTCTCTTCCTTCCTTCATCTCCTCTTACCACACCCTCCCTCCCCTTCTCTCCTTCATTCTCCCCTTCCCTCCTACCCTCCTCTCTTACTCCCCTCTTCCTCCTTCCCTCATGTCTCCCTCCACTGCACTAATTCTCCTAACCTCTCCCTCTTTCCCCCTTCTTTCTTCTCTCCTACCTGTCTCTCCTTTGTTCATCTCTCTCCTCCCTTCCTCCATCTCCCTTTTACCTCACTTCCTCCTCCCTAACCTCGACTTTCTCTCCACTTACCTCCCACCTCTATTCTTCTCTCTCCCTCTCTCCTCCCTCCCTCTCCTCCCCTTCTTCCTTTTATGCAATACTCCTCCACCTTCCTCACCGTCTGTCTCGTGCATTCCCTCTCCTCCTCCATCTCCTTCTCTCCCTTCCCTCCCTTCTCCTCTCCCTTATATGCGCTTCCCCTCCTCCCCAGCCTTATCACCCCTTCCCCTAACACCCACTTACCCTCTCCCTCCCTCTTCCCTCATCTTACCTCTAACCTTATTTTCCTCTCTCTCTCTCTCTCTCTCTCTCTCTCTCTCTCTCTCTCTCTCTCTCTCTCTCTCTCTTTCTCTCTCTCTCTCTCTCTCTCTCTCTCTCTCTCTCTCTCTCTCTAGGTCGTATCAGTAACGAGAGCAGACTTACATATCGCAGAGATGAGGCATTACAGGCGAATATTTTTAAACGCAACGCCCACTGTTTCAGAATTTCAGATAGATAATAAATAATCTACCCATCATACGTGCAGAGTGAGAGCTATAAATGAAAAAAAAAGCAAAAAACAAACAAAAATAGAAAGCAAGCAGCAAGTAACCTTTAAAATATAACTCAACTACTTTTTACGCCACCAAGCAAATTCAAACCAGTAGTCATATTTCACAACTCGGGTTTATTGAACTATACTCGTTGGGTAAGAAGGCACCCTGACACCTGTTCCTTAGCGATTTATTTTCCGAACTGCCCATTACCATCCTCGTTTATGCTTCTTATTCACCCTAACACTGTTCCTTAGCGATTTATTTTCCGAACTGCCCATTATCATCCTCTTTTATGCTTCTTATTCACCCTAACACTGTTCCTTAGCGATTTATTTTCCGAACTGCCCATTACCATCCTCTTTTATGCTTCTTATCATCTTTTTAATGTCGACATAGATTGCATGAATAATTCGTATATAATATATGTGCAGAATCAGGAATAAATCGGTAAGGAAGAGGTGTTTAGTAAGCTTCCTAACCACACGACCATACCGCCCTTGCACTCCCTGAAGCCATGTTGCGTTCCGGTAGTGAGTTGCGTTTCTGTGTTGCGAGAGAGAGAGAGAGAGAGAGAGAGAGAGAGAGAGAGAGAGAGAGAGAGAGAATCAATACCCACTGATCTGATAACTCCATTGTCTGATCCATCCCTCCATGCATCATCCAATCCACCAATATCCCGTAAAGAACGCTGAGGCCCAAAGCTAGGTTACTTAGTCCAGACATTTATAGGTGGAGGGACCAGTCGCTCTTCCCTGAATGGCATTATATGAGCCAAAAAAAAAAAAAAACACCACTCGCATTCACCCCCTTATGAGCTGGAGCGTCTTGTCCCAATAAACCACCAGGGTCCGTGTTTTCGTCTCCCTAGCACCATTTCCTTAGCGATTTATTTTTTTATACAGCTGGCTAATATCGTTTTGCGCACTATTTATGCAGATTATGGCGATATTAGAATGAGTAGTGTAATACGGAGGTGGACAGTAAGGTGTAATAAGCAAAACAAGTCGCTTAGGAAAGGTGTTAGTGGCTTCCTTATCCGACGGAAATACGAGTTCATGTGTCTGTTACCTAATGTGGTTATCAGCCAACACAGTGAATGGTTTCCTGATCATCAAGGAGCCACTTGGTCTTGTCACTTAGCGCTGTCACATCAAGGTTGCTCTACATCGAGTGAGTGGATAGCAGGTGACTTTATCCCTAATCCACCCCAATGCCCTGGTCACACTAAAAGACCCCAGGAAGGACAAATTTGCCCTTCCCTGCAATTCTCTGGTTTCATCTGAATGAATGTATGGAAAGTGCTTCTATACTCCCAATTGTTTTCTGAATCTAATGGCAGTGGCCCCTGACATTGCCTATAAGTACATGGTGGTCCAGGTGGTGGTTCAACAACATCCTCAGGCAGGTACTCGTGTATGGGACGAAACAATAGACAATCATCATCGCCGTGTAATAATTCCAGATTTTCCTTGGGTAGGTAAACTATTTTAGCACATTTTTTTATTTTTTCCTGTTTTTTATGGCGTCCTTAAGTTCAGTTCAGTCCCAGTTGAATAGATGCAAAGTGCAGAAGAATTGTATTTGTCTAAATACATGCCCTTTGGCCTTTGGCCTGGATGGATGCAGAGCTCCAACCCACCATCATCGATCATAGGGCACAAACAGTTCACAGCTTTCCCACCCTAATCCACCCAGGGGGGTAATTTTGCTCCCCCCCCCCCCGGAATTCTCTGGTTTTAATTGAAAGAATGCATGGGAAGTACTTCTGTAATCCTAATTTTCTTTCTGAATCCAATGTGAGTGGTCCATGACAACGCCCACGTCCACATGATGCATGTGTGCTTGTGTGTGTGTCACAGTGACCAATGCAATAGGATGTCTAAACAGATGGCTGGCTGCCCCTGCTACCTGCTGTTACGCCACCGCCGCGCTTGGTGCCTCGGGCTGTTTGTGTGCATGCTGTCACAGTGACTATGATAGCAGGATGACTAAGCAGATGACTGCCCCCCTCCCCCTTGCTACCTGCTGCTCCGCCGCGGCGGTCGCTGCCTCGGGCTCATGTGTGCATGATTGCATGTGCATTATTGCATGTGTCACAGTGACACATGAATATACAGCGGTCCACAGTGAAGTTCACGTAAGAGAACAAGGAGAAATTAATTAAAACATTGGGGGAAGAGCATATTTATCCTTTCAGGCGTGGATTAGGGTAAAGCTGTATTCTCGTTGGCACCTATCCAACAAGATTTATTCTGCTAATTATCAACCGCCTTTAGAAGGAAAAACGACTATGTTTTTGCCTGCCTCTCTCTCTTTGTGTGTGTGTGTGTGTGTGTGTGTGTGTGTGTGTGTGTGTGTGTGTGTGTGTTCCTATTATATCTCATGAACGGCTTGAGCTATCCACATGAAACCTTCAAGGTATCACGATGTGGCCTAAATCTTGGCCAAGTTCGAAAATGGGCACTCGGGGTCAAGGTCAAGGTCACCAAAATGGCTGCCAAAGGTCAACTAGTTTTTATCGGCCGCCTTTAGCATCATTATATCTCATGAACAGCTTGAGATATGCATGAAACCTTCAAGGTATCAAGATATGGCCTAAATCTTGGACTTGGCCACAGCATATTCTGGTGGGCGATTAGCATTCGGCTCCAGAATGCTTTTCTTTCATTACATCTTGATATTCTTACGTCGATTATTTACATCCATTTAATATCGAAAAAAACTTGCACCATTAACAAACAAGAGATTTAAATACAAACTGTTGAGAAAGAGGAGTTACGAAACCTCTTATCAGAATCCCTAATAAACATTCCTTAAGAGAAATATCGTTACTAAAAAATTCGATATAGTGAATCTGGGATGATTCTCCATACGTTCGTCGGGTTTCCTTATGCTCCCTCCCTCCCTCCCTCTCTCTCTCTCTCTCTCTCTCTCTCTAGTTTATTCTTTCTTTTTTTTTTCCGGCGATTTTACTCAGACCTAGAAAGGTTGGAAACAGTCTTTATTAGCCGCCTCACTACTGTAGTTCTTTTATCTTACTTGGCCCAGATTTTCGTCCTTCTGCAGCTCATTTAATGTAACTCATTGGCAGGAAAATACAATGCTATGGCTCTACATAATTTTCATGGCACTTTTTCATGACCAGCGCCATATTCTTGTACTAACCTATCGCTACAACTCGGCAACGAAAATGAACAGAGGACAAATTTAAGCCAAGATGGACTGAAAAGGGTATAGAAATTCCACTCAAAGTTGAATAAAATTGTATGGTGTTAGCGTTATTAATCTCTTCAGTACGGTGTATTTTTTTTACTTTATTTTTCCTGCCTCGACAGTTTAATTAAATTACGAGGGATTTCGAACTCGAGAAGTTGTATGTAGCCTTTATGACCTCTTCTGTACTAGGGGGCTTTAATAAAATAAATATATTGATGTGGAAGCGCCAAGGATTAGTTTACAAAAAAAAAAGTTACGGTACTGAAGGGGTTAAAATGAAAATGCGCCATTGGATTGTAAAGATTAATCCGTATTCTAGAAGGGATGGGTGATTTCGTAGAATCCCTTTCTTTGCGATCTATTTTGCTAACCACCATCATCCTCGCTGTTTATTTCTCCTTCATCATCATCATCATCACCTCCACCATCACCATCTTTCCAACGTCTATTTTCCCACATAAAGACTTTTTCTTTTTTTACTGTCCGCTGTTTGCTAATCCTCAAATGGCTATATCTTATTGTTGTTTGCACAGACTTCACAGCGCTTTCTCTTCGGCGATTTACTCATAAAACACAAAGCCAGTGGTGAAAGGACTGCTTCCGGTGAGGTAAGCTGAACTTGCATTTAAACAGGTGAGGTGGCCAACTGCGTCCTCACAAGTGTGCAAAAATGATCAGTAATCAGTTCTCACCGATCTGAGATAACAACACTACCCCTTGAAAATCGTACACTCGCTCTACCTTGTGTGTGTGTGTGTGTGTGTGTGTGTGTGTGTGTGTGTGTGTGTGTGTTCTTACCTAATTGTATCTTCAGAGGAATTAGTTAAGATCGTACTGTCCTGTGTATTAAATCACTTCTATCATACATATCCTTAAATTTATGAATTGTTTTCGCACATACTATTTCATTTGGTAGTGTATTCCACTGATCAATTGCCCTATTTGGGAAACTGAATTTCCTTACGTCTTTATCACCTCTTTTTTTTATGTAGTTATGCAGTGTTCTCTTCCTGATGCTTCCCCATATGTTATATGCTCATTTATGTCTATTTTCTCTTTTCCTGAGACGCATTTCTATAGCATAATCATGTCTCTTCTTTTCCTTCTCCCCTGTAATGTTGGTAGATTCAATTTTTCTAGTCTTTCTTCTTAGATTAGATCCCTTATGCTTGGTATCCATCTTGTTGCGGCCCTCTGTACTTTTTCAGTCTTATCTATGTGTTTTTTGAGATGAGGATTCCAGACTACTGATGCATACTCCAGGGTTGATCTGATGAATAAGGTTGTTATCTTTCTCAGCATGTCTTCATTTATGTATGTGAATGCTGTTCTCATATTAGCAAGCAGCATATACATGTTCCATACCTTCTCACTGATGTGGTCAGCCGGAGATAGTCTGTTACTGAAAATCACTCCTAGGTCCTTCTCTGTTTCTGATATGTGTAGGCCCGGTTCAACTTCCTAACTTATAATCCCAATCTGGTCTTTTTCCACTTCTGCCAAACCTAATTATATGACACTTGATCACACTGAATTCCATTTGCCATTTATTGCTCCAATCATGAAATTTATTTAATTCTTATGGTAGCTGTCTGCAAGAGTCTGTGTTAGTAATTTTCTTTTGTATTTTTGCATCATCAGCAAACATATATAGATAGCTTCCATTTCCACTGTTACTGTGTAGGTCATTTATATATACTAAAACTATAATTGATGCCAGCACTTAGCCCTGTGGAACTACGCTAGTCACTTCCCTCAGTGATGAGTAATTACCCCTTAGTACTGTTCTCATTTCCCTTTTTCTGAGAAAATCTTGCATCCAACAGTACAGGCTGCCTTGGATTCCTCCTTGATGGAACAGTTTCCATAAATGTTGTTGGTGCAGTACTCTGTCAAATGCTTTCTTGAAATCTAGATAGATACTGTCCACCCAACCTTCTCTTTTCTGCAATGTTTCTGCAAGTCTATCATAGTTCCTTAATAGATTAGTAACACATGATTTTCCCTTTCCAAAACCGAACTGCCTATTTTGTTATCATACTATGTGCTCAAAACACACATGCCCAAACTTTTCTTATCAGCTTTTCTAGTATTTTACTTACAACACTAGTCAGTGATATTGGTCAGTAGTTGAGTGGATTCTGTCGATTCCCTTTCTTGAATAGGGGAACAATGTTTGCTGTCTTCCAAATATCAGGTAGTTTACCTTGACCTAAGGATTCCTCGAATAATAAATATATTGGTCTACTTGACTCTTTTGCACATTCATGTAGCACCCAACCTGAAATTCGTCAGGACCATTTGCTTTTCCTTTGTCTGATTTACTTAACTCTTCCTGTACTTCTTTTTCTGATATTTGTGTATCTGGTAATATGTGTGGGCATGCATGTTCCACATCATCTCTCTCAAAATTATTTTCGTCTGTAAAAACTGATCGGAAATTTATATTTAGTACCTTACAAATATCTTCTTCTTGTGTACAGATGATCCCCACGTCCGTAAGGGACTGTATTTTATCTTTAACTTTGGTTTTCCTTCGGATGTAGCTGTAAAATAGCTTCTGTTGATCACTACTTTTATTTATAATGTCTTCCACAAACTGTTTTTGGACTTCGCTCCTCATCCTTGTATAATCGTTTCTTGTCTGTTTATAGTTGTTATATGCCCTCTCACTATTGTGTCTTCTGTATCTATTCCACAGCACGTCTCTTTTTTCTTCTGATTTTTAACATACTGTATTAAACCATTTCTTTATTTTCATTTTTATTTCTCTGTGATGTGGGGTGTAATTTTAGACTCCTATTACATAAAATTCACAGAATTTTCTATATTTAACATTTAAATCTTGTCCTCTAAGCTCCTTTTCCCAATCTGTTTATAAGAACTACTTCTTTGGGTCATGGTAGTTGCCCTTTTTGTAGTTTAGGCTCTTTTTGTAACTCTCATTACTGTTAACAATGTCATATGCAATCCTGAAGTTGCAATTTCATACTGCATGGTCACTTGTGCCGAATGAACGGTGATACATTATATTGTCAATATCATTTTCTTGCCTAGTAAATATAAGATCTAGTACTGATGGATCATCAAGTCCTCTGTTTGTGGTGTTTTCCTTTACATGTTGTTAGGAAAAACTCCAGCACAAGAGCCAGGAGCTTTTTGGTCCCAACAGCTTTCATGGCTTATTACATCCAGAGTATTCCAATTTATATTATATCGAAAACTCCAGCTAATATAATTCTTTCAGATTTCTGTTCCATTCTATGTAGTAATGCTTTTAAACTCTGAATTGTACTCTCTGCCCCGTCTTCATATTCGCCTCATTCCCAGTTGTTTGTTTTGGGTGACATGTATTAATTAGCCACAACTACACTCCCTTCAGATGTGTTAATCTCTACTGCAATCAGTTCTGCTTGTGTGTGTGTGTGTGTGTGTGTGTGTGTGTGTGTGTGTGTGTGTGTGTGTGTGTGTGTGTGTGTGTGTGTGTGTGTGTGTGATACGATAAGCTTTACTTTATTTATCTAATAAAGAATAAGAGAGAGAGAGAGAGAGAGAGAGAGAGGGGGAGGGAGGGAGGGAGGGAGGAGGAGGAGGAGGAGGAGGAGAAAAGAGGAAAGACAGACAAAACGAACAGAAAGATAACAAGATAGATACAGACTGACAGAAAAACAACCAGACAAATTGACAAAGACAACAGGATACAGAAACAGACAGAAACACAACCAGCCAGAAAGACAGATGGTTAGGAAGACGGCAAGATAAACAGAACAAGACAGACAGACAGACAGACAGCGAGACACCCAGACGGAGACAAAAAGAAACAGACAGACATACAGAGACAGATGGACAACAAAACAGGCTGACAGAAAACATAATAACAACAAGACTGACAGAAACAATGAGGCAACAAGAGACAGATAGCCAGAAACAAAGACAATATGACCGACAGATTGACAGACAAACAAACAGATACACAAAGACAGAACAACAGCCAGACAGAGAGACAGAAAGACAACAAGACAGATTCACAGCCAGAAACACAACCTGACAAAGAGATAAAGACAAAGACAGACAAACAAAGATCAAGAAGAGTGATACTAGTCCCTAATAAGAACTGTGCCTGTGAAGATATCTATAGTCCAAACACACAATCCTAATATTTCAAAACTTTTCTTTTTGCCTTCACAGAGGTGGTGGACTGTGGTAATAATGATAAATGCAAATCTTAGTGAAATCCACTCAAATACTAATGCCAGTTCATCAACCAGTTTCTCACTTGTGTAGCTGGGGTTACACCAGAAAATTTTAGAATATCATATTCACTTCTACATGCAAGCCATATACAAACTACAATATGCACAGATACAAAATCTGAATGTATTACTTCCTCACTAGTTTCATGGAATCCAGGGAAAGAAATCGTAACATTACTGATACACAGGCGATCCCTATGATCCAAACCAACATCTTTGTAAGGTCTCTTCAAAGATATGTTGTAGATGAACTCCAAATGAGGCAGAATAATGTAAATATACAACAAATCCTTGTTATATGTCAGGGCTGCACAAGAAGAAAAAATGTCAACTTTTTCACACAACCAGTACTGTAAATTGAGGGACTGGTAAATCAGCTTTATATTTAAAAATGGAACTTAAATCTGTAATCTTTCTCTAATTTACTGTGGATGTCATTGGAAATGACATAAAAAATCAACATGTTATGAAGACACTGTACCATGAAATTCAAGTTACTCCAAGAACTTAACCTAAATTCTAAGGATTAAAAAACACTGCTAATTCAAGGATATGTTCTATTAATTTCAGTGATTATACAGTATAACACATAATTAATTCATGAATGAATAAATAAGTTACAAAATAAATACTCTTTTAAAATAAATACTGAATATATAACACAAAATACTCTCACAGAGTAGAATCTCAAGAATATGCCACACCAGAACATCGTGTTCATATTATCACGTGAAAGAACAGATGTCACAGGACGATATGTTTAATTCTTCCAATACTATGGCATACTTTTAATTTCATTATAGCTACCTCCATATGATTTTATGCAGCCTGGGAAAGATTTCTTGTGTTGAGGAGTAAATTATGACTTTAATCTCAAGTGAAAAACTCTCTTATGCTAAGTAAAAATTGTCAGAAGGCAGCAAGAATAAGATTAAAAATATCCCACAAGACTTACGAGGTTAAACCTGAATATGCAAAATGGAATATCAGCTTTTAATTTCTGATGGTTATTTATGGAACACCTGTGATTATTTGATCTGATCAGCCTGTATCTCACATTACACAGTACAGTCAGCAGAAATATGTGAAGGCCGAACAAATTCCACCTTCATCATGACCTTCAATAATCAGTAAAAAAAGCTCTTACATTCCTCTTTGCAACTGAAGGCTTCTGAATACAGTACAACCCATAATCTCAAAATACATGTACAGTTATAATAATATTTTATTGTTTATCAGCACTGACAACAGAAACAGAAGAGCTAAAAGCTCAGTGAAATCAGTGCAAGTTCATTCAGTCATCAGGCTGCCATGTCTGAGCTCAACAGGGTATTCACAGTTACACTCGCTGGAGAAGGTGTCATATTCCTCAATCCCCCAATCCTGTATTAACCTCCTGAATTTTGGAAGGTCTATTTTAGTTTCTTCTTGCTCCCACCAGATGATTTTATTAAATTTAGGAAAAGCTTCTCATGCAGAAGAGGTTTATTAATGTTATTTATAACTTTTCCAGATTGAAGAGTCTGACCTAAGCTGAATCCTTTTATTAGTCAATCCTATATCAAGCCCTTCAAGATGCAGGGGTTTGAGGCAATGCTACTGTAATCCACTGCACTTAAAGACATGTGACCAACTTTCTTTCCCTAATGGTATGACATTACAGAATAGCCCCCAGTCACCTCTTAGGATCAACCCTATGCAAGGCTTGCTCTGACTGACGCTTTCTAACCACCTGACCAAGAAGAAAATGAAAAAGACATCCCTAGGCTCAATGGTTTTCAGAAAATGTATTACTACTACTACATTATGACCCTGTATTACTGCTGGGTTATGAACTACATAATACCTCTTCCCCAGTTATATATTTTGTACAGCACAAAGTACCTTGTCATCTTGTAAATTACCAACACAATTAAGTCAATATAAAACAACTGTAAACAGCATGTAAGAGATAATGAGGGGATGATATGCAAAACAAACAGCTAAGAAGGACATGTTATGAAGTCTAAGCCAATGAGAAAACAACTCTTGATGTCCCACCTACTTAATACACTTAATCTCCCACCAATGAAAGAAACCTGGTGACAGTTGAAGTTATAACCATAATGACTGCTACAACAACACACATGAAATTAATGATCTTTCCCTTTCCTAACCATTCATCTACAACCACCACTGTCTCCCACTGCAATTCACCAGGAAGGGGCCTCTTTCTCTATTCTCCTCAGTCAGCAACACAATATAAGTTGCTTGATAGGAGCAATTCAGAACAAGGAAGTAGGTAAAATCAATAATGCATTATGTTGCTTAATAACCAACGGGATCAATGCATAAGTAGGTTTCCTTTGTTTATGGTTTACATGAGTAGTGACTCTAGATTGGTAATGATAAGAGCAGTAGGGTGAGTCAGCTCCATTGGTAAAGGAAGGGTATGTGAACCATCAAATTCAGGTGTAAAAGGTTCAATGATGTGAAACAATGTTGCATACTAAGTCTGAATAAATGATTGATGTCATCTGAGTATAACAAAATGACTATCCCATAAATGTGATTAGAATGAATGGGTATGGAGCAGAGAAGGTGGGTGAATATAGGTATTACGACAGATATCAAGCAAAGACAAAAACGCAACAAAATTGCTGCCAATGCATGAAAACAGGAGTGTTGTTACTGAAGCAAAGAAACTGCTCCATGACAGCATTCTGCCATTGCAGACATCAATCATTAGACAAAGGGGACATAATTCACAGGAACAGGTACTATTGGAGCCATTTCACACTGCCATTTTTTTATGGTAAAGTCATATTTCTCTGTTAGATGGTGTGGAAGCTGGGGGCATCTTAACCTGAGAGAGTAGGCTTTCCCATACAGGGGATAAAGCTTGACAGACGATAAAAAATCGATTTTGGATAAATAACATGAAAAAGATATACCATGCACATTACTCTCACTATCAAAATCGACCAAACTGATGATACATGTACACATATGCATCGCTGCACACGTGTGGGTCAATCATTAGAAGAAATTTATGTAAAAAAAAAAATAATAATAGACTTTCAAAAGATGTATGATAAAAACCTTTTACAACAAATATAAGATGGCTTACTGTAGGAAAAATAATAAACTACTATTCCACAGTAATATGAAAAGTAGGAACGTGGATCATAAGGTGAAAGGATAAGTTACAAGAGTAACAGCTGGAAGGCATATTGTATTATACTGAAAAACAGATGTTTCATTTTTGCTTTGGTTTTTATGTTGCAAGTACCCAAAATGGCATAGCAGAACACTATAACACCAACAGACACTTATGCTTTAGGTAAGTCTAAGATGAAGATATAGGGAAGGTTACTGCACTTGTTTTCTCATCCTCTCGCCCAACTGTTCAATTAACCACTTCAGTTTTTGTTCTTTCTCAACCCCTTACTGCAACATTTGCCACACCCTTCCTAGTTCACAAGAACATATTAGGGGTAGTCAATGTTTCTGTTCTATCACAAATACTGTACTCACATACTCTAACATTCCTTTAGTTGTTTCCACTTCTGCTGTATCACAAATACCTATTACTTTAATGTTCACCTATTGATGCAACTTCTCTTGCTATATCTAAAACTAAGTTGCAAAAAGGCATACATACTTCTTATAGTAATGTTAAGATAACTGTAAATGTTCTTTCCATGCACTGTTGCAATGAAAACATGCAGGTATGGGAAAGGACAAATTACAGCATCCCAATGCAGGACACATAAAAAATATCACAGCCATTCATCATGTAATATACACTACTGTAAATAAGCTTCTGATTAAAAATTAGGTAGCACTTATATTGATAACCTTTCAAGGGTCAATATACAATTCCACAATGTGCTGATATCAGACCGGCGCACACTGACACAATGTGTTGTATATTAAGGAGAAACAGTAAACTGCCAATAATAATCTTGTACTGAGGAAGTTCATTTAATTTATATCATTATTTATTCCAGTGCTGATGCCCCATAAACTTGCTGACAGCTAAATGGACCCCTATGATGCTATGCAATGTTATCAGTTACAATGACAGAATATACCAGGCTGATGAAATAGTATACACTACAGATATTAATTGTGAAGATCAAAAAATAATTTTATGGTATAAGTAGGTCATACTGCAAGCAAGAAATGACTGGAGCAATCAAGTATGCTGATGCAAAGTTTGTGTCAAAAGGCTATGACAAATACAATAGCAATAAGTTTAAAATGTATGGCAGTAACAGATAAAATTTTTATCTGATGTAATGTCCTATTTTTGACATCTCCCTTTTTTTCCTACATGATACCAAACAATAGAACCCCCATGCTACAAAAAGTAAACTCAAACTTTATGATGAAATAAGACATAACCAGAACTTCCTCACTCTGCCAGAAGAAAAGAATGCAATACCAGCCACAGAACCCATCACTGCTAACTGTTCGTGAACCCTTGAATCCAGGCATGTCATAACCATTTTATTCTAGCTATCTCCAGACAGTTGCAATCAGTTTGCATGGGACTTGAAACTGGCAGAGCTGGATATGGCCTTAATCCACTCCTCAAGTACTTGAGTAGAATAAATAAAATTACTGAACAAAGTTGCCTGGTGATGACAAGAATAAACTAAAGCATACATTAGTGGATTCAAGGAGCTAATATACCAGCATAGATACTATAAAAAATTATTGCTATTCGTTTTAAAAACAACAGATTAAAAAAAAACTTAGCCTTACAAATGCCACTCTGCTACACATTTCACCAAACTTGTGCGTAAAAACTTCAATTTACAGTAATACTCACATAATTAGCATATATGGTATAATCCACTTCCATCCAACATCAGTCTCTCTATATACATATTTCTGGCTTTCATATTCTTACATACTGTACTACATTATGATGGTGACTGTAAAGGCCATGTTCTAGGTTGCATACAAGACTTTTAATGTCTCTCCCTTAGTTTTTTTTTTTTTTTTTTTTTTTTTTTTTAAGACATACTACTCCTCAACATTCTCTTCATATATTATCTATATCAATTTACCATTGTCACTGTTTACATCAACAGCATACAAGAAGATAATGAGGTATAGTGTTCACAAAAAAATAACTAAGGAAGAGGTATGAAAGCCCCAGCCACACTGCAGGTACGACTTGTCGCAAACCTGAAAATCGGGAAACCAGTCCCCGACCACGGAGGTCTCCGAGCAGTTGTGCCACCAATCGGCTAGCGGTGGTCATCCAGTGTCCGTCCAGTGAGGGGCCAAACGGTGACCATGGCCAGGTACACACAGGTCAAGACACCGACGGGCGGCCGGCCGGTCATCGGCAGGCTGCTGACAAACAGCGGCTGGTCTGCGTCCTGTCACAGTTTAGACCACAACCACTAGACCGACACCAGCCACGGATTGCCTGGCTGCTGGTCTCGGTCCAGCCCACCACCTGTCGCTCGACCAGTCGCCAGCTGGACGGCGGCTGGACTTCATCCACCACCATGGACAAGAGGCTTGTGGACGGCAACTGCCGCAGTTCAGTCGTCGCCTTGACAGAGTGCGGATGGCCACGGCACAGAGCAGGCGGTGACTGGAGTCCGTCCAGATGGCAACCACCGCTTAAAAATCAGGTGTCGCTGACCAGTCACAGTCCGTATGCCAGCCAGACGCAGTCCAGCCGCCCATTGGGCGGCTTCCGTGCCACGACATCGGTGGTCGCGGGGAGGTTTTTCGTGCAGCACGAAAAACCTTGCAACGATTTTTTGGTCGCCATGGTGGCCTGCGGCTAGACCAAGACATATGAAGACCGGTAGTAAACCTCACCAAAAACCACCCCCGACTTGCAGGTCGCGGGTGATTTGTGATAAGTCATACCTGCAGTGTGACTGGGGCCTAAGAAATCTCCAAAGCCACTGAATACAATCCCTAATTAAATAAGAGGTAGTGGTCATTATAGTAAATCCCTTCAATCTGATGACATGTTCATTCTCTTCTTACTACCATAGCTCCAGATTATTTCAATAACCTTAAGACAGACTTTTTGAACAAGAAGAGTAAGATACTTTCAATAGCCCTTTTAATATGAAATAAACTGAATGTCATATGGAGGTAGCAAGAATATAATTATACATCATCATACTGAAGGAGTTAACTCTCAAAATCATACTAGTACAGTACACTTTAAATATCAGTGAGACTAATTTACTGTATGTCTGACATTAAAAGCTATGTTAAGGAGAAGCATAGTGCAAGGTAGCACAACATCTTACAAGAACTTCAGTTATACTACAGAAATCTCTGTTATGAATTCAGTGAGACAATATTAAAAACAACATTAAATAGCATATACTTTGGTACACTACCATACAGTTCAGTGGTAAATCCTGAGAAGAGAGGGGGGGGGGTCTTGGTGGTCAAATTCAATTTGGCAAATTACACCATGCTTCTTTTTAAGGAATCTCCTTATTGACTCTGATCATGGAGCAACTGTTTTCTACAGATTGAAAGCTAAACTAAATACCAGAATCATCTAAATGTCCCCAATGGTTAATGGAAACTACCGCAAGTTCAAACTCCCCATATTTTAGCAGTGCCATATGGGCCTCTTTTTCAGCCCACCAAAAAAGAACACATTACCTCTGCCTTTTAGAAATGCATGCAGACAACACATACTGTACAATTATATAAACTTAATTAAAGGATAAAACAACTCATGTATTCCAAAACCTTGCTGACCCTACTGACAGTTATTTAGTTTATGGTTATGCAAACTAAACCTGCATTAAATATACCCTATCATATGGTAAGGAATCATGGTTGGAATGATGTATGGGATGATTATTATATTTTTTTTACCAAACAATTTTTAAATACTGTACAAGACTGCCTACTGAGTAAAAAGTACAGTTGCTCCCATACCTATGAATTTATCTGGTTCCAAGAGTTGGAAATATATTGATACTTGTGGTTATATATGTACAAATCCTTGGTAAATGTTCTGAACACAAGTAGAAACCTATATATCACAGGTGTACCAACTGGATCCAAAGATTAGGTACTTTTAGAAGATTTAGGCCTATAATGCATTATTTTGTACAGTAGATTTCAATGACAAATAATCTAGTAAATGCCTCTCAACAAAGTTTGTATCTGTCAAAGTTTGTAAGTAGGAGAGCAGCTGTACTGGACCACCCCCTCCCTTTTTATTAAATGCTGGATACATCCCTGCAATTATAAAATGATAATTGTGACTAAATTCTCTGACAGAACTACCACATGGGTTTTGATCCATTCACAACACACACCATAATAAAATGCCAATCATTATGCTAACCTTTAAATTATCATCTTTTAAAAAATACCAACCAGTGAGCTAACCTCTATGTTATTAGTACAGCTTGAATACTATACAGCATGTGGTATTACATGGATAGAAAGAATGACAAAAAATAAGGAAGTGAAGGAGCACTGTGGTGTGGCTGTGGATGTGATAGAAAGTGTTAGGAGAAATACAATGAGGTGGTTAGGCCATGTCAAGAGGGTGGAGAGCAAGAAACTAACAAGGAGAGTCTATGTGAGAGTGGTGGAAGGGGGCAGAGGGAAGGGGAGGCAGAGGATGAGATGGAGGGATGGAGGGGGGTGTGAGCTGAGAGCAGGGCAATAAAATGGCATTGGACAGGGTGACATGGAGGCGATTTGTTTGTGGCCATCCCTTACAGGATTGAGGCGCCTGGCAATAGATAGATAGATAGATAGGTATATTATGATGATGTCTTTCTGTAGTCCATCCTTGCCACTTTCAAATTATTTTATTTAACTTTGGGGAAGGCTTTTGCAGTGACGGGATTAGAAACAAGCTCCAATAAAGTCCTCAACTCTGAAAGATCTCCCTGAGTTTGAATAAAGGTGTCAGACACCAATAAGAATGAAGCAAAAATGACATCAAGCTGAATGGGTTACATAGCATACAACTACCAAATACTCCACTTTCTTGGCTCCATAAAAAAAAAAAAAAAAATTCTAATGACAATGAGTTACAATTATAGTGGACTTTTGCTACATACTGTACTTAGTGAAAAGCAAAGAACATAATTAAGTCAATAACTGTAATGGTAAAGTCAGCATATTACATAATCACTGCAGAACCCTTTTTTTTTTTCTTTTTGGGGTGGGGGGGTTGTCTATTTAAATTTGTTATCAGTTGCGGGATCTGAACTAGGTTTAAAACACTATTCTGGTGATACCATACTTCACCTCCCTCAGCTATTTCAGGACTGCTTTTATACCAATTACTATATGTTAGCATGTGAAACTCATCAAGCCCAGGTTTAATACTGAAACAGAATTGACCAAGCTTTAAGTACACTCATTTCATGGGACCTCTTTCTATTTTCAGAAGAATAGCGCTAGCATAATTCTGCACCTTCAAAGTCATACCCTGCTGCAGATACTCTTATGATACTACAGACACAACACTTTAATTCACATTTTCATGGGTATAGGAGGCTTTTTAACACCTTTTCTTTATCAATTTGTTTTGGTCTAGCATTGTTTTGTAAGTCTTATATTGCTTTCATGTTGACATACAGTAGTTGGGATAAATAATATTCAATATATGTTACTATGACATATGCAGACATAACTAAGCGGGAAGGCAGTGCTAGAGAGCCTCCTATAATTGAGAATACAATCCCTTCTGCTACCCATTCCTCACACTCTTAATAAAAATAAGTTTTAATGGCTGTCATCCACTTACAGTTTTAGACAGTCAGGCTCATGCAACTGCTAAGTGCATGAGCACGTGCACATATTTACCGGCAATGAATGCTCACTTGAGTCTCCTTGTTCATTTCACAGGATACGATGCTGTGCCAGTTTTGAGGTCCGAATATAACCATAAGAAACTTTCTTAAATAGCTCACTCCCTTACACAAGTAGCAGCATCACAGCATGAAGTAGTCAACAATTAATCTACTGTACTGTATATGCTTAAATGCCTTTACATTAGGAATGATAATGGTTACTTTACTGAAGGAAATATTCTCCTGGCAACTGAACCACCAGGGTGAGTAATTGGGTTACTTCTTATGTCTGCAACTGTACAATTTTAATAAATCAAAAGTGCAGTACAGGTATACCTCGATATACGATACCCCTAGATGCGATACGCTGGCTTAACAATGGGGATAGAAACACCACCATACTCCACCTAGCGATGGCCAAATCCTGGTTTAATGATAGGTTTTGATCTTTTTTACTGATTTTGAAGATATTTTAGACTAAAATTGTGTGTTCATGTTGATTTATGAACTGTTTTTAGACTTAGATTAATGTGTTTTAGCCATAGGTGGGGTGAACATTGTCATACAAAGGTACAGTTTACTATGCTTGATATTTTCCAGACTTATATTTGATGGTTTTCAGATTTTATCTGCTGCTTTTAGTTGGTTATTTGCAGCTGTTAGGCCATTTAGAATGACTTTTAACTTGTTTTTAGGCTCATTTGGATGGGTTTCAGACTTGGTTGGGGGGGAAACCCAAGGCTGAAAAAAAGCATCCCATTAGGGTACTTTACTGTACATGTTAGATCTATCTCGACATACGATACCCTGCCTAACGATGGAGTTTTACCTAACCAATGGCATCGTTAAACCAGGGTATGCCTGTACTTTGAAGAAAAGGAGGTGCATCTCTTTAAACTGTCAAGTAAAAGATTAGAAGGATCATTGATGCAAGCTAATAAACAAAGACAAAATTCTCGTCACCATTACTTCATGTCATCAATCAATCACTAAACAATACGGTACATTACGGCCTGTAAACTCTACAGTATGCCCCTCATCACTACTGTCTTTTTACACATCTTATGATTTTAAAATTTCAAAGCACTTCGTTTAGAAATCTATACTGCATTAGCTTAAACTCCACTTTAATCCTAGGAAGAGTAGCTACTTCCTAATCAGCCCTTGGAAAATAGTCTACATTATCTTCTCGCATATATGCCTCCTTTTTTCGTATATGGTCTAAAATCTCAGCCTCGGCGTAAATACTCCTTTCATCCAGTACCCTGCTATATCTTCCAGTTGTCTCCACTCTCTCCTCTTCCCCAGAGAACCACAAATGGGGTCTGTCATCATCAAAATACCCATCATTTACAAGCACAGAGTCAACAATACCCTCCTCCTCATTTAATATATGATCCTCAGTACTAGACAACACATGACCTTTACGTTCCTCAGGCATTATCTCTCCAGAGTTTTCATACGAAGAATCCTCAATCACAGGATTAAATGTAAATGTTTTCTCCGACCCCTCACTACTTTCCCCTTCACTATATCCTTCTGTCCTTTCCACAAACTTCTGTTTTTCTTCTTCCTTTCTCAGTTCTGATTCTCTCTTTCTCTTTTTAAATGTAGAGTGCATCTCCTGCCCTATTTTAGGTAGAACTTCACGTGTAGCCCAAAGGTAGACATCCAATGTCTTTTCTGTGCAATGAGCAATGAATCGCACAAAGGGCCTGGTATCACCTTCATTTGCAGTTTGTAGACAGTCATAATAAAGTAAACGGTCTTGTTTGCGAATGATCACTGGGGGATAGCCAGCCTGTCAATGAAAAGATGGATATTAGACAAAGACCGTAAGACAGTGCTGGGGAGGTGTAAAAATTACTGTAGTTTGTTGAGAGCACCTTGTTTAAGGATTGCCAAGAAAAAATGGAAATTACAGAGTAATAGCTTCACTTCAGTGTACTTACGCCAAATGAAGAAAGGATATGTACGACAAATTATGCAAGATATATATGAATAATATCTAATCAGTGGTGAAACAGAGACAATTTAAAAAAATATAATGTACACACACAACTCACACCCTTAATTACACATAACTGGTGGCAAACAAATATAACAGTACTTTACAGAAAATACTTTAACATCCTCAGGCAATGCTTCAAAATGTCACAGCCATTCACCTGTGGTGTGTGTAAAATCTGAATTAGAAAACAGTAACTCTTTTCCTCATGCATACCTCCCAACTCTTCACCATCAAAAGCTGTCTCTCAGTCTGCCACATAATCTATTTCTAATAAGCAAATAAAACCTTCTTTTTTGCCACCCTGTGTGGTCCTTTTTTTTTTTTTTTTTTTTTTTTTTATAACCCACTGGAACAATCTTTATTACCAAACCTACTTTGATTTTAATATCATCATCCAATCAAAATAACAACAACAACAAAAATCCCCTATTCACCTAGCCAATTCCAAGATATACTAGATCTTTAAGAAAATCTTCCATAGGGTCAGATTTTTTTTTTTTCTTGTCTCTTTCCTTACACAAAATGACTTGACCAACCACCTGGCTTCCTGTGCATTCCTTACAGCTATCAATCTTTACAACACATCATACAGTATTACCTCCTGACCACCATTCCACATACATACATGATCCAAACAGTATCTAAAAAAAACAAACATCATTGAGAATTCAGACAAAACTAAGATATAATAAATATAAAACATACCTGCATCAAGAGGAAGTTCATCAGGAGCCTGGCTGTCCTGCCATTTCCATCCGCAAAGGGGTGTATGAAGACTAGCTTGTAGTGAGCCAGGGCTGCATATTTGATGGGATGCAAATTCTGGGCTTCAGGGGAGTTAAGCCAAGTCACAAAATCCTCCATCAAAACTTGTAGTCGCGTGGGTGGAGGAGGTATGTGGTCGCTGACGTACACCTAACATATCATGGTATCAACAACAGGAATACCAGTGGACCGGCACACCACACCACTTTTGTGCCCAGCTGGGCGGTCACACAATAAGAAATAATGTGGTAGACAGTCATCCCTCTGGCTGTGAAATACTGGTACTTACTTTGCATTTTATTTTGCTAATGTAAGACAATTTTACAATACCCCAAAGAAAGATGGGATCCAAATATGTTATACTATAACATATAATGTTTTGCTCTAGAATTACCAACTAAGTATTTTACTGCAACTTACACTGGACAATTTTCTTCAGTTCAGCTCACCACAGTCATAGAGTTAAGAGAACAATATCCTTGTTTACAGACATTTTATAGATAAATAATTAGGATTTCCACAAAAACTTTGGAAACCTTTAACAGTACAAAAATAAGAATGCCTGACTTCAGTTTACCTGAATTTACCAGTTCCTTAACATGTTTTGTAATGTACAGTACCACACTAAATATTGCCACTTGCTTTTGTGTTAATTTCGTTCATACAATGCATTCTTGATTTAATTGTACAGTCCATACCTCAATTCTACTACAGTATTCAAGGTTTCAGACAATTCGTTCCAGCCAACTCAACTAGGGCTATTTTGGGCAAGTATACCACAGCAGTCATCAATGAACCCCCAGCTACACAGAAAGTGACTGTGAAGAGTTATGGCAACAGAAATCAAGTACCATTCTATACTCTTTTCACTTTAACTCAACCTAAAATTGCCATCCCTCTGTCTTAAATGGTTAGTTGTAGCAAGAGATTAAAGCTAGAATATGGTGATAGCCACATGGATGTACTACAGAAAAGATGTGGAGTCACAGTACTGTCTTTTCTGCTAAAATCTGGGACAAGTTAAGGTAAGAGAACTACAGTGTTTTCATATAGTATCCCATGACAAGGGTGTGTTCCCTGGAAAGGTCGCGGTCACCTGATATCTCCAATGTAGACAATGACAGCTTTCATTTCTCATGAATTACCGTACAAAGTGTATCGCTAGTTTTGTGTGAAGATATGAGATTGGGAAGTGTCATTTCTCACACTATTTCTGGAACAAATTTCAGAATGATAGTGAGGATGATGATGAATGATTTGTTTAGATTCAATGTAATATTAGTGGAAGGGAGGCCAAGTAATTTAAAAAAAAAAAAAAAAAAAAAAAAAAAAAAAAAAAAAAAACAATGTTGTGTCAAATGTAATACATCAGAACATAAACTCCAGTGCTACCTTATCATGTAGCAATTTATAAATATGCAAAAGCTCCATACATCTTTCAAGTACCCTAAATTAAGACTTTGTTATTTTTTTTTTAATCACTTTTGCTATGAAGTTCACCATAAACTACAAAAAAAAATTGCCAATTACAGTTCCACTGTTATGTACAGTACTTATAAAGCTGATCTGTCAGTTTCTCCAATTTACAGTACTAGTTGCACCGAATACATTATGATATTTTGGATTAAACTCTGACTCATAACAAGACTGCCTGTACTCATTAATCCAACATAAACAGCTCAACTTACCTGTGTGGTACGCATAGTTCCTGCTTGAATGGGGTCAACATGGCCGAGAACACGTCGATGTATCTCTAGAATGTCATGCAATGAGATCCGCCCAATCCTGTGCACCAGTGTGGTATTGATGAACTTCAGTGCTGCATCTAGACCCAAGATCTCATTGTGCTCCATCACACTTTTTCCTGTTGAACAAATTACATCATAAATATATATTTCCCAAATTTAATAAAAATCATCTGATATTAGGAGGAATAAACTAAAAAGGATATTGTCCATAGGCACAAGGTAAATTACAGTCTCTCTTCAACTCACCACCAACACTGAGTCTAGTCTCAAGTATAGATCTTGTTTGCGCAAGTGTCATGGTATTGCCCTCGAGGCCAGCAGTGTGGTAGACATGGTGGTAGTATGCCTCCTTCTTGATGCGACGGAGAGCAGCCGAGGAAGCTGGGATACGGGCTAAGTCGTCCCGTTTGTTGTCAATGCGGCTCAGGATCTCCGAGTCCATTTCGTCAACTAGTGGCTGGGTGCGTTGACGGTTTCTGTTAAGGGAATTGTGATACAATCAAGAATCTTGAGACCTGAAGCGTGAATGAATGAATATGTGGCCCATTTTACTGAACATGCTGCTGATAGGTTTTTGTATAAGCATATTTATTTTCTATCTTCTTTCTTGCTTTATGAGTCCTATCTCACCTCACCTTTGGTTATGGAAAAAAAATAAATAAATAAAGAGGTTGGAATGATGATGATGATGATGATGGTACAGTAAAAGGCAAAGACCCTTAACAGGTACTGGTAAATGGTAACAACCAATCTCTATACATAATAAGAAAATGGTACAGTAATTGTAAGGTACTGTAATCTTACTTAGGGAACCTGGATGGAAGAGGTCAGTGATGTGAAAATGAGAAATGTTCCTTACAGTACAAACTACTTACATGCAATATTGTATGGTACCGTACCTCACCCATCATCATCATCATCCACCCCTACGTGAGATATGGATCATGAGATGATAAATGATAATGATGATGATAAGGAGGAGGGAAAAGAAGGTCTGGTACCAAGTACACAGTTTTCTGATGAGCAGAACACACTCCAGATTACGACTCTAAGTAAAGCAATGTGTTGTCAGGCTATCGTAATAAGAAAGATAACATTACATAACCTACTTCACTGATAACACCAGCTTCAAGGCATTGCACTGCACATGTAATATACTGTAAAGTGCAGCCTCTGAATACAAACATGCTATGATACATAGCGACAGTATGCATGTATGTACTGTACAGTATGTACAGTACTACAGCGACAGGCTTGTAAATGACTGACGGTGACAGGCAGCTCTACTAAACATGTTCAACCCATGTTTTATATGTCCTGAAGGGCAAATACTGGTAACTTGCAGGGGTGTGGAACACCATTTTGTCACTGCAAAAATTACTCCCCCCCCCCCCATGCTTCATGTATGAGTACAGGTGTGGAAGGCTTAGGAGAGTAGGGTGAGAAGTGCACGTGGAAATTTCAACTGGTGTAACTGTGTTTGTAAATGAGAGAGTCTGTATTTACATGCCCTTGAGGAAACCCTAACAGGGTGCATAGGCTACAGATAAGAGAACATTAAAGAGCACATTAATGTACTTCTTTACTGTCCACCCCTGGGTGGTAATGAACCTAGGTCAGAAGCAATGACAGACACATGTTAATGAATCACCCACTTGCCAGAGGCCCCACAGTCCATGCACCTATAATGTGTCACTTTTTTTTACATAATTTGGCTACAATGCAAAGTGTAACTGACACAACCCCAAAAAAGGTAATCAGTTTTTTTCTCTCTCTCTCCCCTCCAGGTGACTTTGCATTGAGTGACATGCCAAACGGTTTCTTGTAACCCAGGAAACCATTTGCTACACTGGGTTGAACCCACATAACCAAATGACACCTGGCAGCCTAGTGGGCTACAGCATTTAAAGTGGATGAAGCATGTATGGGTTTCTGTCTGTGAGATGCCTGGGGTTTATTGTTCACATAATGCCACTCAAGGGCCAGTGAAGCCAGTCACCCTTGCTGTAAATGTCTAGCCCCGGGCCTCTATGCTTTTGGTGGGGCAAAAGAGGATTGGATGATGGATGGATGAACAGCTAATATTTCTTTATTAAAACTTTCCAGCTTTACCGATACGCTTGAAAATTAGCAGATGATACATCCAATATTCCTTATTTCCAACTTTACCTAAGTGCTCTGGAATTAGCAGGTGAAACAGCCAGTGCTCGCAAGTACAGCTTATCAGCGCGAACCACATCATTCCTGTGTTGCTCCAGGAACTCCCCATAATATATCAAGACATCGGGGTGCCTTGGGGCCAGAGTAATGGCGTGTTCCAACAACCTTCCTGCTCGAGCGCTCTTGCCACTGAACACCAACTCCCTTGCTGCCTTCACTGTATTCAGTGCTTCCAGTTCAACATCTGAGGAGGGGAAACATCAATGAGAAGGTGACAATAAAAATCAGATGGTGTTCTATAAAGGCTCTTTCCACTGAACACCTCACTGCCTTCACCATACTCTGGCATCTGATGGAGACTTGGACAAATAGCAGGCAATGTACCGGGTATATCAACTGCTTTTCTGTATTTCCATTTTGATATACTGGTAATACCGGTATTTATCAAATGGTTTTGTAAATTTTGTATTGCCAATAAAAATCAGTATTTTTTGTGAAAATTAAGCTTTTATAATAGCATTTTTTTTTCTTTAGCTAATTTTTTATTTGACTTTAAAATTTCTACATAAAACTAACTTCCTCTCTCTCAATTGCAAGTTCCTCAATTTTTGATATATTTTTATCATTCTTTTCTCAACATTTAATTCTTGTTGACACCATTTCACCAATAAACTTCCTCAAACTATGTTCTGACAGATGAGCTTGTTGGTAAGACAACAAGAGAGAAACCCTGCCAAAAGACATACCAATAAATTTAAGTAAAGAAAAAAATAACATTAAAAAGGGGTTAACTTGGGTCTGATTAAATTAGGAAAGGGTGGATTACCTTTCCACATGGCTAAACTCACTTATAAAAATCTATCCAACTACCTATAGCCCGACGCCCTAATCCCGCAAAGGGTGGCCGCAGACAAAACGCCTCCAAGTCGCTCTGTCACCCACCATTTGACTGCCCTCCCTCCGACTCATATACCTCTCAACTCCATCCCATACAGAAAGATGAGTAGATGGCCCTGAACTTCACTTTTACCTTATACTGTATTCAAAAGGGAACGAAGTCATGATTAAAAAACTCGTGGTAACTTTTGGTTCAAATTATTGGCTGCGGTATTGCTACCTACGTTTATCCTCCAGTTCCGTCGTTTGTTTCTTGGAGATAGCGTGGTTGTCATCGTGAGCTCCAAGCAACGCCATGGCCACATACCCGTCATCCATGAGCCCCAGGTGAGCCCCAGCTGGCAGAACACCCAGAGAGGAAAGTAGAGTTCCATCGGATGACGTGTACGATGTGAAGTAATTCCGCATAAAGGACACAAGCACTGCAAATATCGCTCCGCAGATGAACACGGCGAACAGAGTAACCTTATTCATCTCTTCACTCTGTAAGTTTCTGAAGATATCGCGAGAAACAACATAATTGTATCTGCGGAGGTCACAGACGTGCCTCAAGACTTTCAGCATTTGTTGTCCTATTACGTCACTCCCCAGCTTCCACTGCAACTCATATCCAGGGATTGTGTATATAAGAATACTAAACTGCCAACTTAAAAGGATTGATTTTTACGAATTACTTCCTTGAAATTAAAGTGATATGTAGACTTAAAGAGATAATTTAGAGGCGGACATGTTTTCTAATGCTCCATTTGAAATATTTATTGTTGTAAAGGGTGAACAAGTGAAGTACAGTAGTTGTTGTGTTCATAAATATTTACACAATGTTCCTCATCAAATTATGCGTAAAAATCAGCATTTTCCTATACTTTTTCCGGCTGCATGTGCTCGCCATCTACTCACTTGATGTACAGCAGTGCAGGCTGCAGCCTTCAGTTGCTTAGACAAATGTTTTCTTGTAGTCCAAAGCAACCTGTAGGCAAGCGCACCTCATATGCACAAAGACAGCTCCCACACTCACTGCCAGCCAGAAAACAAATGTCCACAACAAACACCATGTGACTTGACACTATACACTCACCCACATCCCTTGCATGGTCAGGTAATTCCACACACACACACACACACACACACACACACAATTAAGACATCCTCACAGTCATTGCTAGCCAGAACAGGGAAGTCTGCCACAACCCACTCAACACCCAGATCAGATGCATATGAAATGGCTGCATGGAAGTGCCTGCCACTGCCATCTGCCTATCTTCCGAAAAAGCTTGTGTACCTGCAATCTCCTCTCCGTAATTTCAGCCTGTCCTGTTACCATTCCTTCACTGTACTCACCTGCCTTCCACATCTCTCCCTTACCTATCCTAGCACCTCCTACCTGTCTGCCATTCCAGTCCCCCTAACAGCTGCCTTACCAGTTCCGCACCATCCTAAGTCCTCAGTCCCACTCTGTTCCACCTATTCCTTTCATCCTGCCTATGTAATGGGGTGTATAACGGCCTGCAGAGCGGGGATCCTCACTTTGGCTCAGTGGTAACGTGCGCGTTTATTAAACGTGAGGGCCATGTGAGGCGAGGCTTAGAAGGCCATGATGTTGTTGACTATCTTAAACCTTACATTCCGGGGGTGACCTGTCTGTGTGGTTCGCGGGCTCCCTCAAAGGTGGTCTCCAGTGTGCTATGCTACCAAGTGTGTTCGAAACTGACCAAATGAATCACCAGGGGGAGAAAAGAGTGATGTATTGGGGTGTATGAAAGCCCGCGTTGCCTAGAGGCAAAGGAGGAATCCTCTCTTTGGCTCAGTGGTAACATGGGCGCGTATTAACCGCGAGGGCCCAGGATTGAATCCCGGCCAGACCACTGTGATTAATTTGTTAAGTTTCAGTCCGGGCTATTACACCTACAGTACACTGTCCCTCTCCCACCTAACTTACCTCTCTCACATTCATCTACCTTCCCAATCTGTATTCTCCTGGCCATTTTGCATACCAGGCCTGTAGACAAATCAGCTCACCCTCTAGCCCCACCTTTGACCTCTTCACAGCACCTTCTCAGGCTGGGAGTGACACTGAATAATATTAATAAGACATGACCTTTCACAGCTGCAGTCCAAATAATGGAGCTGATTGCTTTCTTCACCAGGTCAAACTCACACAATAATTTTAAGAATGGAATTGGTACTGTTACAGCTTAATAAAAATGAATAAGAAAAATGCATAAGAATACAGTAAAGAGATGTCTATATTTGTTGACCAAATGGCAGCCCCAACAAGGAATGGCAGGCTTTCTGAGGAGGACATGGGCCATAAGGAAGTCAAAGACGTGGGGACTAAATATGATGTCCTACTGTATTACCTCCCTGGTAATTACAGACATATTATTTACTAAGGCCAGAGAGTCCACTGTAATATACTGGAACACATCCCTGAATTTCAGTGTAACAAGTGCTGGAAATACCACACATCTTGTTTCATTATAAAAATACCTGTACTGTGATGGAATTCACATAATGAGAGTATAGTATATTATGAGAAGTACATAATATATCAATGTACTTAACAGTTGAGGAAACACTACAAAGACATTCTTAACAGTTTAATCTCACATGTTGAAATTTATTGAAAATAATCATTGTACAGTACAGTATAACACATTCACATATGGATGCTTCTGTGTTTAACTCAGGACATTCAGCTTTGTCCTTTAACTTAATGAGCTACTATGTACAGTTCCATAAGGATATTCAGTATACCTGAAACTTGTAGCAACATTTAGTAAAATGTTCAAATGCCTCTGCAATACTAATCAGTACACCATGTACTTTTGTAACTTACAACCATACAACTTCTATCATACAAACCTAATTGTAAGACTTTATTCTGTCATGGGAAACCACCTACAGTACAACTGATATGGGCATCTCTTTACAAAGGTCGTAAAAGTCTACAGCAGTTCATGAATTCACATC
The DNA here is from genome assembly GCF_032717465.1 of Coenobita brevimanus. Classification (NCBI taxonomy): domain Eukaryota; kingdom Metazoa; phylum Arthropoda; class Malacostraca; order Decapoda; family Coenobitidae; genus Coenobita; species Coenobita brevimanus. The sequence goes on along the minus strand of NC_136969.1, from coordinate 29,144,522 downwards.
TAGTATTGTACTAGATTTCTATCTTAACCCTTTCAGCCTGGTGCTGACAAGGAGCCTACATGTGGCAATGCTGTGCACTCTGGGTGAAGCTATGAATTCGGGAAAGGCTCTATCATCCACAAGGATGGCCTTACAGAAGCAGTTGCTTGCCTGTGGTCCATGGGTCAACTCAGCAAGACAGACCAAGGTTAAACAAATCAACAACAACCCCATCTGGCAGAGCTACTGTCACCAGATGACATTTTGTACTGTACTGGTGAGACTTTTCATATTAGAGGAGTTTAATGAAGGTTCTTTAACCTCATCACTGCAAGGTACCAAAAAATTGTGCAAAATCACCTGGAAGCTCCAAGAATAAAATGAAAAATATGAAGGCGCTGATGAGATAATACTTGTTGCACCAGTGAAATAAACCTACTATGTTATTCTCCACAATTTAATCCCTTAAGTCCAGCTGACTTCCTTTCACATACATCCTTGCTGCTGCCACACTTTCATTCAGTTTGCATAAGGCCCCTCATACAGAAGTGGTTTATTAAGCCTCTATCAAATCCCTCCAGTTCAAAAAGTCTGTTGCAAGCTGAAGAAAACTGTCAGAAGGTGACATAAATATGAAAAAGATATCCACAGGCTGAGTGGGTTAATGCATTCCAATCTACAACTGTAGTGCTTTATTATGTTCCAGCAAACAATCTTTACATCATTAATATCTATGTATTTTTCATTATATTCTTTCTATCTCCTGTTTCATTCAGCTTTGGAGATATTTATTTCCATCTGGAGGGAACAGACAGCCTTTAATAACACATTTAAAACAAGAAATCTACTCTAAGATGCATAAAATCACCTGGGTATAACAAGAACAAACTAATAAAACACCAGTACAACATCAGACTGAAGGGGTTAATACTGTACCTTTAAATAATTTTGTGTGCTCAATACTACTGCATCAATACCGGAGCTACTAAAATCCGACACAGTACGAATACCAAATACTATACAGCACAGTACAATACAAACATTTCTTCATGCAACCCATAAAAAACCTGTTATAAAAGATAATTAAATGTGATGCTGCAGTGGGATGGGATGAAGGGGAGCAACAGCCTCTCTCTACTTGGCCTGCATTCTCATCAGCTATGGAAAGTTCTAACAGCTCTCTTACCAGCTTATTTCTGCATAATATTATTAGTACTTTCTTATGAGTTATATTAAACAAATTATACTGATGTTAAAATGACAACTAAGAACAAACTAAATGTGCATATGGAAAATAAACTGCTAAGGATGCAGTGCCAGAAAACCTAACTGATAGAAAATGCAGACCCTTGACAGTGAGACAAAACTTCAACATCTAGTGCTGGTGGTGACAGTAGTTTCATTACTTACAACATGCAAGAGGGGAGCTGGAACCAAAAATTATGGCTATATCCTTAACACAGAGATCAAGAAGGTGCTAAGCAAGTCTCTAGTCTGTAAATATCATTTGTCAAAATTATGAAGATAGCAAACTGTGCCTAGCTCTTGTACCTAACTCCTGAATGCATGCTTTAATGCACGCCAGCTAAACATGTTTAATGCTTACAATACTTTCACAAATGACCACCAGAAGCTATGGTTTAAGTTTTAAGAATACAGCCATTGCTTTCTCTTATCCACATTCCAAGACACAGAAGGGTTTCATTATTTCTAATGCCCTGCATCCACCTGCAAACCCCCCAGTAGGGGAGGACCATAGCAGAACTGACTCCAGATGGGGTTTGCCTTATAAAATAATAATAATAATAATAATACCTTCCCACCAAATGTGATAATTCGATTATTATACCAAATGTTGTTGATGATCTACTATTAAAAACTGGACTGTATAATAAATCAAAATATAGTACAGTGCACTTCTCTTTATCAACATTTAACTCAATTCCCTGTTATTGTACATTCAAGCAGTAACTTTAGAAAGTGATAAAAAGAAATATGGTATAACTGCATGCTGTAGTCTGTATTCTGATGGTACATACAGGTACTAGTACTCAAACCTTGAACTACTATATATGTCATTAACTATATAAATTATGAGTCAATTCTCTGTTTACTCACATTTCACTTACATGGTTTTTGCTTAGCTACTTGGTATTATGGTTGGCTAGAATAAAAAAAAATCTTTAAGCAGTGTAAATTACAGTTAGGCCTACATGGGGTACAACCTGCAATATGCATTATGTCAATGACACTGCTATTAATGCAAAGTGCTGAGGTCATTCACCATAAAAGTACAGGCTTGGAAACATGTCTAACACATTGATGTAATTAAAATCTGTTGCTGCATGGCTAACACACCCACAATCTGTTCTTGTGTGGATTATGCACTTAGAAAATTGTTGCTGCACACTTATGCTGAGAAAATGACGGTGCTTGTGCACAGCATGACAATTGCATTCCAGTGGTCTGGAAGTTGGCTGCAGTCTGAAAAGATGAAAGTTCAATCTCCAACTGGCACAGGGAACAGCTTGGCAACTTGAATTTTGTTAAAAGTCTTTGCTCATCTTCCACAAGACCCACAGACATGTCACAAAAACACCCCTCCTAATACCACTGCACCATATGGACAGTCAGTGTTAGTACTGTACTAGTGACACGTGGAGTGTGGCATGTGGAAGGACTGCTGGACCTTAGAGAGCAGATCATCAAGCCCATGCCCCAAGACAGAAACTTTAAAAATAAATAAAAATTAAATAAAATTACATATAATTAAAAAATACAAAAACATTTCCATTAATTCTTCCCTTAAATAGGATAGCATTTTGGGAGATTTCTGGTTGTAGCTGTATTTTGTTAAGCATGGAAAGGTGTTGGGAAAAGGGGTATAAAGGAATATTACGGGAAGAATACAACACCTTAGTTACGAAGACGGTAACAAAACAGCTGTTTTAGAGGTGACAATATTAGTTCACTAACATGGTTTTCAATTTTGAAGTTACAGCTTTGTACTGAAATGCTGTGTAAATGGTATGCTGCCTATAATGTACGGTGCACTGAATTTCTGAGCTCTGTGGAATTACAAACATCCATATACCATTGTTGTACCATGTACCAGTACTATGCTTTGCTTCACAGCGTAGGAAATCCAGTTCAAGAAATTAATTAAGACCCATATTTCTTATCCCTACCTGGTGTTGTAAGCTAGTAAAATAATGGTACTGTAATGGAAAATATCAGGATACCAAAACACTGTCACAACACAGGACATAAGGTAGCAAGTGACACCCAATAAATGTAACTTCAAGTTATACATGTAACCGGTATAATATAAAAGATGCTAATACTTAACTTAAAATGCACAGCACAACACATCCAAATTATGGGACAAGAGCTGTGAGAGGTCAGGGCAAAACTTACATTAGGTTTAAAAGAAAGGGGTCTTAATGTCATCAATCATTTCAACCCCTCTGAGGTGCAAGGAGCTGAAGGAAAGCTACTATAATCCAAAACAGTTTGTGGTAGAACAACTTTTGCCCCTGGAAATATTATATGACTGAAAGTTGTCACTCACCTAAGGCATATTTCATATTTCAATTTTTTCTAATATTCATTCCACAGTGCTAAACTTTGGTCAAAGTCATTTGTTACACAATGCAGTACACATGAAAGTGTATATGGTATATACTCTCATCTTAAATGTCAGGATTAACTTGCCTGGCCCCGGGCTCCTATGCTCCTCATAAGCAACACAGGATTAGATGATGGATGGAAACACTGGCTCACAAAATGTGATTACATAAAAAAGGTAAATTTACAATGAAATTAAAAACTATACACAGCAGTACAGTAAATACATGTCATACGTAGGTGATGTGTTTTAAAATATCACGACTTTTTCTTTACACCTGGTACTGTACAGTAATTATGAGCAACTGGTATATCAGCTTTACAGACAGCAATGGAAGTAAAATAGACAATGTTTCTATAATTTACTTTGGACTATGAGCAAAAACATACAATAAAAAATGCAACATAAAAGATGAACTATCTGTATATATACCAATAAGCTACAGTTTACTATAAAATATTCCCAATTTCACTCAGCATTATGAACTAGCATATGTGTATTAAGACTACTCCTTCTGGTAAACATGGTACCACATGACTCACACTCAAACTTCTTTTCACCACTATGCATGAACATATGGGTGTTTAAACTGCTTCTGCGTGTAAATCGCTTTCCACATTTTTCACACTCGTATTTCTTTTCCCCTGTATGAGCCTGGCGATGCATGTTAAGACTACTCTTTCGTGTGAATAGGGTCCCACATTCTTCACATTCAAATTTCCTTTCCCCTGTGTGTACAAACATGTGTGTGTTGAGACTGCTACGTCGTGTAAACCTCGAACCACAAGACTCACACTCAAATTTCTTCTCCCCACTGTGTACCAAGCGGTGCGTATTCAAGCTACTTTTTCTCGGGAACGCTTTTGAACAGATGTCACAGGAAAATTTCTTCTCCCCAGTCTGAGGTTCAGATGATGTGATGCAGGTAAATCGTTTCTCCGTGATGATGGGTAATGCAGTAACTGCCGTGACCCCATCCTCAGTCTGTACCAACATATGCGGATCCAAATGTGTGGGTGGAGGTGGGGGCAAAAGGCCAATGCAAGGCTCACACACTAGTCTCTCACCAGCCTCCACCATGATGTGTGTTATAATGTGGCTCTTGTCTACAACTGGTTTCCAACACTCAGAACACACTATTGTGTCCTCCTGGTTTTCAAGATAATGCATAAGAAATTACTGTAAACGGCATAAGCTTAAATCCTGACTACAAGAAACAAATTGCATTTGCTGAAAATCTGAGTATAAAAAATTAAATTACAGTACATACATTGGAATACTGAATACAAGAAACATAGTTGCAAACACTGAAATTCTAAGCACAAGAACTAACTTAATACTTTTCCATATCAATCCTTCTCAGATTTTAAAGATACTGTCCTGAATACAACACTGAAATAATATGTTTATAACTGACACTGAAGCAAAACATCTGTAAATTACATCTGATGAACACCATACTCTACAAGCAACAATGTATTTACATATTCATGTGCTCTTCAAAACACTTTTCTCTCCAGTTATACACAAGGGTCAGCACAGAGGCTTGCATCTTGAGTTCTTACTTTTGCTGCATACAGCTATGCATTTAGCATCTACATATTTAACAACAACATTTATGATACAAGTGTCATACAGTAAGCTACAATAAAGTACTGTAATCAGTTACCAAAAACAGAGGAGCTTCAAAACCCACAAAAGGGCAGACTACAATATTGTAAGTGCCTTCATTCACTTTGCTCCATTCTGATGCTGGCTATGCAAGACACGGTGTGGATAGCTATGATGCCTGGGGTCTGCAGCCTTCCAGTCGCTTCTTGCCTTCGCTCCAAGTCTGCCAAAGACATCCAATTAATTCCTTCTGCCAAAGGCTATAGTAAAGGAACAATATTGTAAAAAATTACTGCTGTTATAGAAAAATGGCTAGCTACTGTACTACAAACAAATGGAATGGCTGAAATACCTGTAACTAACATCATACAAATCCCCATTTACAGTATGGTATCTACCTTATTGTCAGCAGCAATCTGTTCTATTTACAGGAAAGTCACAGACACAGTTAACCCCTTCAATTCAGTAACATATTTCTTAGCTTACTCTTCCTACTTCAATATAATTTTTAACTCACTCTAAGGGACACTTTAAATTGGAGGAGTCTGATTTAAAATTAATAAACTCCTTATATGCAAAATTATTTCTTAAACAACTGAGAATAATGCCAAAACAGTGCTTAAATAGCCTATTAATGAGAGATGGTGAATGTTAAACATAAAGAATGTTCTGCAGAGTCAGAAAAATATTATGAAAAAACACCTATTACATAAAAAAAAAAAAAATGTATTACCAAATGAACAATTTTCAACAATTGCAACAATTTTTATAACTAGTTAGAAATCTCATACAATAATTAGGCAACAGCCCAAACTAGGAAATGATGGCTAAAGAAAGTCTGCCAAGTGATATAATCCATTTTTGTTTGTCTTGTTCAAGTGAAGAAATCAGCCAATCATATGGCACAATTTAGATGTCACAATCTTTCCTACAATGTATATCACACATATCAAACCTAATGGAACCTAGATCTAATCTAAAGACAAAGCTTTACTGCTTTACACAGTATTATCCTAGGAATGTACCCTTTTCCTTTTAGCAGATGGGCTCTTTAATGCCCCTTCAGGTAAGGTTTTATTATTGGGGGGGGGGAATCGTTCAGTTACTGTCTTTCGATACAGCTTGTAAAAAGAATAAATTGTGCTTTTCATATGAATGACACAGAAGGTCTTGCGCACATTTTCTAAACGCTCATATATACTCTCCTGGTTATAAGGCCATTGCTAAGGTAGCTAACAGAAATTTTGGGGAAAAACCTACGCCTCGGTCTGGCTGTTTACCTATATCTACACACCACCAAATCATTATGCATACCCTCATCTGCCTTGCAAATCCTTTCCAAGCACTTATCTTACAATACTTTATAACATACCTCACTAAAAGACATACAACAACGCCAGGTACTACCAAAAGGTCCGAAACCACGAATGTTATTGTTTTGATTCCGCCAGTGTTGCCATGACAAGTTCCGCAGTGTTCCCAAGTCTACTCTCCTCAAATTTTGAGAGATCATCTATATTTCCCTCATAGACGACAACACTAAGGTGCCATTCGCAACATAGTTCATGAAGAGACCACCTAGGATTAAGAGGATGATAGGGGAGCTGTATTTATAAAACATCTTTACCATTTTTTAATGATAAATGGGACTCTAAACCTCTTAACTAAGCATAGGAGTTCATGTCAAAACTTTTTTGTTTTAATTGGAGTTACTTCATTAACGTTAAAATAACACAGTGATAGAGTATTATGTAGCTATGCAACTTCATATCTCTGAGCATCACGGACTGTAAGTTTCTGAATTGCAAAAAGACAATTAGAGGATTATTATTGTTGTGCCATATTTACAGACTTTCATCGGCTATGTTCTGTGTAGGAGTTTTTGTTTGTACTTTTGTCTTCACTGATAAGGTTACTATACTGTATACTTCACAACCAAACGAGTGAAAATTAATGGTGACGATGGAGGGTGAAAGACTGACGAAGAGAGTGAATGTGAGTGAGGTGGAGGGGGGTAGAGGGAGGGGAAGGCCGAGGATGAGATGGAGGGATGGGGTGGAGAGGTATATGAGAGAGGGGGGTGTGAGCTGGAAGCAGGGCAGTGAAATGGCGGGGGACAGGGCGACGTGGAGGCAATTTGTTTGTGGCCACACCAAACGGGATTGAGGCGTCTGGCAATAGATAGATAGAAAATCATATCCGAATGCCTATTAGTAAACCACTATGGAGATGCAATAATACCGCAAGTTAAGAGCCTTCATAAATAAGAAATGTGTCTATCTTGTCGCTCATATTGCTGGTCAGCAAAGTCAGCATGGAGTCTGCTGTGTGACAGAGCAATACAGTATTCGAGTTGGCACAGACGACTTCAGAATCACATTTTTCCTCATTAGTTTATTTCGCACTTTACACCTACAAGTAATCGTTCCTTTGTTCTTTTGTGTGTGTGTGTGTGTGTGTGTGTGTGTGTGTGTGTGTGTTCTTACCTCTTACCTAATTGTATCTTTACAGGAATGAGTCAAGCTCGTACTGTCCCGTGTCTTAAACCATATTTATCGTACATATCCTTAAATTTGTGAATTGTTTTGGCACACACTATTTCATTTCGTAGTGCATTCCATTGATCAATTGCTCTGTTTGGGAAACTGAATTTCCTTACGTCTTTATCACCTCTCTTCTTATGCAGTTTTTTGCAGTGTCCTCTTGCTGATGCTTCTCCATATGTTAAGTAATCATTTATGTCTATTTTCTCCTTCCCTGATATGCACTTATATAGCATTATCATGTCACCTCTTTTCCTTCGCTCCTGTAGTGTTGGTAGATTCAGTTTATTTAGTCTTTCTTCGTAGCTTAGGTCCCTTAAGCTTGGTATCCATCTTGTAGCGGCCCTTTGAACTTTTTCAATCTTGTCTATGTGTGTGTGTGTGTGTGTTTTGATGTAGAAATAACTTGCATCGGTGAAACAGAAGGTACTGCGATGTACTCGCACTCCTGCAGAATACATCGCTGAGGATGTGATGTCACAGAATCTCCAAAGCCACTTACAATGGTAACCTAAGCCTACCACTGGCCGTAGCAAATGGTTTTCTGGACTTCAAGAAACTGTTTGTCACATTGTGTACGAGTATTGTCACCTGAAAGTAACACTACGTCAAAAACCATACCAAGAGGAAGTTGGAAAATAAAACAAAGTTCACATCAAAATCATATACATAAGATTATATTATATGCACATAGACCAGGTAGTCAAGATCATAATTACATTGTTACTCTGAAAAAATCTCAATGGGTTTTGTTGTGGCCCAGGATCATTTGAACGTGAATCCGGTGGACTCAGAGCTGATGCTGCCCTTTTCGTGCAGTCCATCATCATTCTTTCGGGGAATAGAGAGGAAGCTGAGGGATGTTTGCATTACCGGGCAACAGAACTGCTCGGTTATATCACTGCCACCGAGTGAAGGTGTCCCATTCCAGTACCGAATGAGATATATCGCAGGAATGTAGTTTTGTAAATGAATGCACAGATAGTCCTCGTTAAAAGTACCTGCCTACCTACGTACCTACCTATCTGTCTATCCAACCATCTGTCTATATGTCTATGCATCAAGCTATATTTGTTTGCTTGTTTGCTTACCTGTCTATCCGAAAATGGTGATCACAAACAAATCACCTCTATGTTACCTTGTCCTCGACCATCAGGCTGTCATATCTCCATCTCACACCTCTAAACACATGTACAGTCGCCAAACTTTCCACCTGGGCCACCTAGCCGCGAGAGGTGGGTAACGGGTGCTGGCAACAGTGTATATGTTTGTTCGTGTGTACATGCTCGACGAAAGTTCGGATCATCAACTCTCTTCGTCCATAGTGAACCTCTGTCAGAGTCAGAGTTCATCCCATAGATGGCTGGGTACGGAGTTAGGTGGTGAGAAAAATGTCTCAGGAGTAAGGCGCCTATCCCATCGGCTCAGCCAGTTGCATGAAACTGGTCGCATGGAAAATTATTGTGTGCCACAGGTCGCGCTGACCAAGGCCAAAGATATATGACTATATAAATTTTATAATAAAGTAATATAAATAATATTCTTATATAAATATAAACTTTTATTTATAATACAATAATATATATTATACTATACATATTTGGCCTTGGTCCGTGCAACCTGTGACATGCAACAATTCCATGCTACCGGTTTCCTGCAATTGGTCGAGCCGGTGGGAGAGCTGCTTAAGGGGGGAGCTTGGCATAGTGAAGTCCAGGGCAGGTGCAGGACGTTGAGGGGAGGGGGTTACGTTATTCATACCGCCAGTGACAATAACTGCCGAACTAGTTTTTGAGATCCATTGGCAATCTACCAAATATTTACATTTTTAACAATACTAAACATGTTATTTTCTATGTTGTTTTTACATTGTTACAATAACATGTTAATGCACTAAATACTGGTATCACTCCAAGCCTTTCTCTCACACTCTCTTATTATATCAGTAATTCCATTTCACAGGGTTATCACTTGATACCATTATCAGTATAGGTTGAAGATGAATGCATTTACCTAACATCTACAACCAGTTACAAGTAAGATTGCCTGCCATATTCACATCATGAATGACACTGACCAATAAACATTAGGATGATGTTCAGACACTGTTAACGGTTGCTTATTTCCTCGTTGGTAGTACTTCAGGCAGATGTTTTCATGTGTTCTGTGGTGCACCACGAAGAGTTAGGAGATTAAAATACTGTCACCTCAGCAGGCAGAGAATTTATGCATACTTTTGTCGAATGTGGTTATTATATCAGCTATGATAATGATTTACCGTACCATTTTTCATATGACTATGATCATTACAGCACATCTTTATAGTCCATTCGTCTAACGTATGACTGAATTACACATTGCAAGGAAAACTGATTGTGAGCGGTGCCGCTTATGTGTGCGGTCACACATTTACATGCTCATCGATTATTCACCGAACAACATTATCTCACATTATAGCAAGATGAAGACACCATCTCTTCACCACAGTATGCAAAAGCTTCCAGTCATTTTAAGCTCAATTTTATTGATTCATGAATTGTTTGAACATTTATATCACCATTGCCTGTGATATTACTTATGTGATTGGTAAATGCAACATAACGAACATGAAATTATCATTACAGGCTGGAACCCTTTTTTTTTTTTTTTTTTTTTTTTAATCCCGCGAACCTCGCTTTAGCCCCCGTCACCGAGGTCCGGAGTGCGAGGATATGTGATGTTGGTTGCTGACTGGCTGCTACCAAGACCTAGGTCATAAGACAAGGGCTTGGTGTTTAATAGGAGAAACCCATCTCTCCTGACGGGGGTGGAACCACGTCACACGGATCGCCTGGCGGAAGCGTTAACTACCACGTCACCCACAGTACTGTTTCAAATATTTAATAAATATCAACTATTAAAACAATTGCCGTGTTTGCACTGCAAGCACAGAGATCCACGTAATGATTAAGTGATGAGATGCTTAGGTTTTCTATTGTTAACGAAAGGTTGACTCATGACTAGCTGACTCAAGGCAGTATTCTGCCTCAAAGAACGAGTTTCAACCTCCGACATCTACAGCTCCTAACTCTCCTACTTAGTTTAAATTAATATCCTCCCAATGAGTAATCCTGTAACGATTAATGACCTAACTTGTCTAATCATGTCTCGGATCAAGAATGGTATTTCAATAGGTTTAATCGAGACCGGCCCAGGACTGGCTAAATGCAAAACGAACAGTCAGACACAGGTATCTACTTTTTCAACCATAAGAGCCGGTCACACGACGGTTCTTCCCCCCCAATATGCAGTAGACATTTTTTAGCCATGGGTTTATCATGTAACAATGAAAAAGAATACTTTTTTAAATATATAATATATGTAAAGATGCGGCCTTTTGAATTAGTTTACTTACTGTTTTCAATACTTGCATTATCCAACACTTTCAAGAAGCTCCTTTGAAATTCTATCGCCTAAAAATTGTCGACTGATTACTGGGATGAACTTTGACTGAGGTTCACTAAGGAAAACGAGAGGTGATGATCCGAACTTTCATCAAGCATGTACACACGAACAAACAGATAGCCTACACTGTTGCCAGCACCCCTTACCCACCTCTCGTGGCGGGGTGGCCCAGGTGGAAAGTTTGGCGACTGTACCTCTCCACCCTGGCCCTCTGTCTCATCATCGGTCTTCCCCTCCCCTTTCTGTCCTGCACCTCACTCTCCTAGCTAGTCTCTCATTCTCCAATTTCTCTATGTGACCAAACCATCGCAAGGTACTTCTAGTGGTTTCTAACACATCCACAGCAACATCGATTCCTTCGCTTCCTCATCAGGTTAGAAAATATCAGCTACTTTTTTTTTTTCAACCAAAATATTACTCCATATATCTGGCGCCGTACATTGAGGGGAGCTGGAAAAGTATGCATATCAGTGGGAGAGAGAGAGAGAGAGAGAGAGAGAGAGAGAGAGAGAGAGAGAGAGAATGTGTGTGTGTGTGTGTGTGTGTGTGTGTGTGTGTGTGTGTGTGTGAGTTTCAGCATCTGACACCGTCCCATTCTCGGTTACTTCTTGTTTTCCTTGGCGTCTTTGGGTTTCTTCTTCCTTTTGCGCTGCGCCTTCTTAAGCATCTTTCGCATCTTGTAGTGTTGCCATGCTCGCTGGATAGTCCGAGCCGCGTATTCCCTGCGGAACTCAGCCTGTCGAGAGAAAAGAAGAGTAATCGTGGAGTAAAGTGTGTGGTTGTGACACTGAGAGGTATTTCCATTGGCATAAGAGACCGTAACACCTTCTCAGTGATTTATGTTCCTATTACGAACAATATTCTAGTGTTAATCTCTTATTTCATCTCTGCATTCAAAACACAAATGGCAATTTTAGTCCTAGTTAAAGTGGAAATAGTATAATACCTGCATGGCCGCCAGTCTCTCCTCCTCCAGTCGTTGTTTCTCCGCCTGGATGTTACGGTACTGCTCCTCAACCTCATGCAGCCACGCCTACGTGAAAAAAGAAACGGGGAAGTGATGATACACGTTAAAACATCGAATCCGGTGCTCAGTTCTATAATTTGGGACTTTGAGCCAGTGGTGAAATACCAGTACAAGTCCAGGGCTCGAATCTTGGTGCGGGTAAGGTAACTGGCCGTCTGGCCAGTTCGTGTGTCCAATCCATCCACCCTATATAGGTTGTTAGGTAAAATGAGTACCTAGGATAACACTCATGAAGGCAAGTGTGATAACCTAGATAATGCACCGGCCGTGTGTTCCAGGATAGTGTGTTATCAACTCGCCACGTGACGAGTGGCTTAAGTTAAAGAGATGAGCACCTTAGCTATAAGCGTCTCGACTTTTGCCCTCACCTTTACCTATCTCTGGACGATGTTAATCAAATTAAGTATTAAGGAGCTCAGTTTAGGCTATATGGTCCCCCTTCAGTTTCAAAATTCTCCCCGAAAACGAAGCAAATCATCCGAAGTTAAATTTGGCTGAAGGTGACGTTTTCTCTATGAGAGACTCCCAAGGCTGAATAGACCACAGTCGGCTGAAGGTGCCAAAAATGAAATAAAATGATATCCTAGAGATGCTAATAGAGCATAAACTGTGACCTTCTTGTGGTGCAGACTGTCCACAAGGGCAGCATGATCCTTCTTGAGATCGTCCAGGCGGGTCTGTAGTTTGCTCATGGTGGCGTCGTAGCGGCGGATCACACTCTGGATCTGTCTCTCTAGTTCCTGTCTATGGGGAAGAGGTTATGTTAGATTAGAAGGATGCAGGGGTAGGTGCACGAGGACAGACTGTATGGTAAACAAAGACTGGATAACCCCAGCAACTGTTGTGCGTAAATCATCAAAGTTTTGTGAATACTTTTATCGTCGTGATTTGTATAACAGCATTACAGCACAACAGTTATCACTACCCCTCCCATTACAACCATCAACTAATATACTCTGTCCACTTTAACTTGGCCTACCATTTTCATCTCTCTGCCTTGAATGCTGAGCTGTAACAAGAGATGAGCCCAGAATATGGTGCATGTCACATAAAAACTATTACAGAAAGGATACTAAACCTTGGTATTCTGTTACTACGCCACTGAACTACAGGGAAGATTTCCAAATAGACAAAAATTTTTCGCCAAGTTAAGGTGAACAGACTATACCACGGTCACTAGTCGCAAAAAATGTGCTACAAAACGTACCGGTAAGCAAAGCTCTAGGATTGTCTTAACTTGCCTCTGAGCTGCTACATGAACAAGTTTCAAAGAGACAAAAATCTCCGTCACACACCGTCTCTCCCTCAGCTCCAATTCCGCTTGTTCGTGCCTGGCCTCCTGCGCTGTCATGGCCTCCTGACTGGCCTGCAGGTCACTCCTCAGCTGCTGCAGGCTCATCTCACTCGCGCCCCTAGCCTCATCCATCTCAGCACGAGCCTCCTGTCTGTGGCGGAGATGGTGATTTACCGCAGCCTGTTATATTTTTACCACAGTCTGCCCTATTTCACCACTCCTAAATCGCCGCCACGGCCTGCACTGCCACATTATCATACTTTAATGACCCATCTTGTTTTTATCACAGTGCCATGTTTTTATGTTCAATTCCGTTTTTAAGGGCCGCATCCATGACTTTGGAAAGGAGGATGAGTGAGTGCTACTGGAAGTACCACTTCATCCATTTCAGCAATCAGACAATAATACACTTTTATTTTACTTGCATTAATCACAGGCATACGAGAATATAGGCAAGTGCAGTATGTCGTATAATAATCATCCTAAGCACTTAATCAAGAAATCACAATGTAAACTACTCATAACATTATTCTCATATTATGTATAATCAGTGCCCTCCCCCCAAAAAAAAGGGAGGAGGGGAAGCGGGGAAAGGGAACGTACGCTCCTAACCCCCGTAATTCGTGCGTCCATTGCCACATTCCCACAATCAAGTCCATCACAGCTTGAAGTAACACGGCCTGTCTGTTTTCACTAAAGTCTGTCCTGTTTTCACAAAAGCCTGCTCATGTAAAGCCTATTCCACCACAGTCCCAGAGCCCGATTTTCCACAGCTTGAACTACCACAGTCCTCGTTTTTATCACCACAGCGTATCTTAGTTCCACCATATTCTCTCCTATCTCCACCTCACCTGCAGACACTTATGGCCTTCGTGCCCGAGGTGTGGAGGCGTGTCAGGTGTGAGGTAAGGCTGGCAACTAGGTTCTCTCGAGAAGACAGCTCCGCCTCTCTCTCCCTCTGTGCTGCTGTCACCTTGCTTTCCACTACCTCGATGCTCTCACCGGTCTTCTGACAGGAAGAGAAAGCTGTCATCATCATCATCATCATCATCATCATCCCAACCCTTACTTTCGTCTAAAACTATGTGTGTGAAGTACAGGCAGAAAGGAAACAAAGTTATCATTGTCAGCTTCATCCTACCTCAACTCCCCCCCCCCCCATTCCTCTCTGTCATACACACCTCTGTCTACCTCCTGACAAAAGAAAGAAACTACGAGAGAAAACCATCACGTGTCGGTTTTCATTCATATTTCAACTCACTAACGTACTGAAGGAATTACGCGGCTGAATATGAATAAAACGAGGAGTAAATGAGCATTAAAACCAGAGCATAACTAACGGTGGTGGTTGCCCTACGCCTGGCCAACTGGGAGGCGTAGAAATACTGCAGGGTGGGGCTGAAGTACAGGCGGTGGTGCATGAGTGGACACAGCTCTTCAAACAGCTCCACCACCCTCCACACTGAAATAACCACAGACACTAAGTTCTCGCTGCAAGACCTGTAACCCTCCCCCTCCCCCTCTCTTTTTTGACTTTCTGTTTTGCCAGTTACAAAAAAAAAAATGTCTATTAAAATTCCAATACTAACTATGATACCAATTCGCCAGTTCCCCAAATTTGCAGTACCAGCCGCATAGAAAAGAAAAATGTGCCATTTTGGAACACATTACAAACATATAATGAGGATTTACCGTAACTGAATTCCACACAGCACTCCGTAACACTACAATTTTAGCTCATATTACATATTACACTCATCATGCAAACCCCTACATTGTTGTTGTTGTTGTTGTTTACCCAGGTTCATCTGTACGTAAACATACTGGATTGCACGAGACTAGCCACTTTAACTGGCGCTCCCAGAGAACTCTGTTGAGGGTTTGTCTGTGCTTTGATACTGAAATACAGGAACACTACATACTCTAACACCACAACACACACATTATTTTCAACAGTCACATCATATAACACAGTACAGCACCACAATACACATATTAAATCCATATACTCGCATCGTAGAAAAACTTAAACACGACACGTAACTCATATCATACAACAAACTTACATCAGTCACAATAAATTCATATCATAAACATACACAACACAGCATTGCACCTCAACGCTCATATAACACATAGCACACCTATGTGAAGCCACTTTCCTCTGAAATGTTAATAAAAGTAAGGATTCTTTACACCGGACAAACAGTCAGCATGCCTTCCGACGAGCGATAAACTGCATAAGGCCTAATTTGTTTTACGTTTAATAGGTTGTTTGTCTACATCAATGGTTCACAGGACTGAGGGCTACTGAAGGTGACCGATGTAAATATTCTCTGATATTCCTGAAGAAACCGGCCTCGGTAAAACACTGAATAAACTGTGACCCTACTCAGCACTTGGAGTGTATCTCTAAAATGTCCCTAAAATCGATAATGACTGTATCTGGTGCGGTGCTGGAGAGGGATGCTTTTACCTGGTGTCACTGATGGTCATATAAACATCCCTTGACTCCCTCCCTATCCCCTGAAAGGATGACGGTGAACTGCAAGAAAAGGAGCATTTCAGCCTGCAGTCCACTGGGTTCACATCCAGATGAACCTGGGGCCATAATAACAACAAGAACAATAACAATCGACACTAGATACACTTGAATGTCTCTGGAACTGGTGTCAAAGGAGGTAAATCGACATCCTTAGCTATAGACTGACCTGCGGATTGGTCCGGTGTCGGGGTGGGGCTGCGTGGGTCCTGAAGCTGGCATGCTAGGTCCTTCCCATCCTCCACCAGCTGCTGCATCACACGTACCACTGCAGTCTTTTTCCTGCACACACACACACACACACACACACACACACACACACACACACACACACAAGCACACATGGTCACTGATTAATCCTTTATTTTTGGTGATGTCTTACTTTATATAACAAACTACTGTATAGCCAAAATAACATTTTCGTATATTTCCATCTCTACCTTAAAAGTTAATGCAGATTTTTTTCTATTTATCAGCTGCCGAAATAGTTAATAGTTTTATCCCCAGTTTAAGCTCTCAAGGTATGTCCAGTAAATATTGGTAACTCACCTGGCCACATATGAGTCTTGTTTCTTTTTATTATGCTCTGCCGGGGCCATGGTTGTGCCTAGTAATAATAACAATGACAATAACAATAATAATAATAACAACAATAATAATAATAATAATAATAATAACAACAACAACAAAACTAATATTCATTCTCTCATCGATTTCCTTCATCATTTATCATTCTAATCCCATTTTTCACTGATAAATGGAGTGGGTAAGATTTTAAAATATTGTATAAAAAAGGAGAGAACAAATATACGAGTGGAATGGGTTATTTATCGATTCTCTCATCACCCAAACCTTTTATTTCTCGGCTCCACAGGAATATGCTTAAAACACTGTATGAGAAGCCACCTTCGGTATCCAGGTAATGAAAAGTATGCCTCCTTTCCATACTTGCTTCTCGTACATGCAATCACTCCCTCTTTGAATAAAAGTTGTCTATAACTGAATTATTTCATGCTCCCTCAGCTTCTATCTTTTGCCCTTCAGACACAGACTAACTTCCTCACAAAATTCACAATACTTACGACCTTTTGGGACTGGAAAGATGAACTAAACTCGGAGAAGGCCGGTGTCGACTTGGTTGCCATAGTTACGGCGTCATGTTTGTTGACATTCGTACTTGGTGCGCGCGTTCAAGGATTCGAGGAGGGAGGTGCAGGGGGAAGGTTACTGTACTAGTTCAAAGTTGGTAGCAAGACTGGCGAGCTGTAGAATTAATGTTATATACATGTATATATAATAATAGATGAAGCAATAAGTAAACAGAAAAAATATATGTACTAAACACGAACTTTTTTTTTTTTTTTACACTGGATTAATAAGGCCAGCACAAAAAGTGCACAGAAAAAAGACGGCGGTAGAAGTAGATTTAAAGATAAAACCACAGGAAGAGAAAAACGAAAGACAAGGGGAGGAGGAAGTCGCGAGAGGGGAACAGGAGAGAGGGATATTTACGATAAGGATATGGAATGGAGAGACTAAGACTTTATTAACATCTCCCTATCTCTACACCACCACCTCTCTTTCTCGCTACCACCTTCTTCCTTTCTGCCCAATACCCATGCCCTTTCTCTCTACCTCCTCCTCCTTTCCACCACTCTCTCGTTTCCATCACCCTTCCTCTTTACCACTCTCCCTCATTTTCCCCTATTCCATCTGTCTCTCCTTCAACTATTCTTTCTCTCCACCCCCTTTCTTCACCACCACCCCCTCTTCTTTCCACCCCCTCTTTCTAGCCACCATCTTTCCCCTTTTTCTCCCCCCCTCTCCTTTCTCGCAGCCATCCTTCCCTGTCTCTCGAACACCCTTCCTCTTTCTCTCCACCATCCATCCCCCTTCTCCACCCTCCTCCCTTCTTTTCTCTCGAACGCCCTTCCATTTCTCTCCACCACTACCCCTCTCTCGCTCCACCACCGTTCCCTTTCTCCCTCCCACTCTCCCCTTTCTCTTCACCACCTTCATCATTTCCCTCCATTACACCCCCTCCCTCCCTCTCTCCCTCCCTCCTCTCTCTCTCTCTCTTTGTATATCACATTCCTATTCTCTCCTTGCCTTCATGAAACTTTCTTCTTCTCTCTCTCTCTCTCTCTCTCTCTCTCTCTTCCTAGACCCTTTCCTCCCTTCTTGCCCTACATCCCTGCATCCTCTCCCTTCTTCAGAATCACTGCCTTCTCTACCCATCCTCCAGCATCCTCTCTCATTTTCTTCACTTTACACCTTTTCTGTTCCCTATTACTGGCAGTCTCTTCTCTTCTCATTCTTCCTGTTATCTTCTCCATTCTTCTCCATGACCACTCACTTCTCTCTTCATCACTCTCCTCTTCCCTTTCATTGTAGAGATGTTTGTATTAGATGTGATGGTAACTATAGTAGTGGTAGCTGCCACTAAAGTAACATGCTATAGCATTAACATCATGGGCTAAAGGAGTCCATTGATACTATTTGTGGCCTCCAATAACATAGGGGGCTTGGTTACCACACGACTGCATAAGATGAGTTGTCAATTCCCTGGCCCACAGTCAACAATCAGTTGTACTATGGTCAGCTTCAGTAGGAGCAAGGATGGCATAATTTTATTTTTTACAATGATGAATGCTGCACAGCAAAAATTATGAAAATGTAAAAAAATATCCCAAATAATACATTAACACTGATAGCATTTTATTTCAATAAAAAACATATTTTTCATAAATTCATCTTGCTTACCATGACAAAGTTGATATAAATATTTTGATTTCAGTCAGTTGGATTGAACACAGGAGGTTAGGTCAGCACAGTCAACAAAAAAGTATGTAAAGAAATTACGTGTCTGACATTAATAAATCAGTTAAACAATGCACTTATACGGTCAGCCATGAAAAAATGTATTAGTAACAATGAACAAAGAACTGTTTTTACATACAATATATTACACTTAAAATATATCTTTACATATATTACTGAATATTCATAAAATTCATATGGTTTATAAGTACATATATACAGTAGTGTATTATACAGTCCTTGCATAAGGATATGGTTGCCCCGTCATTGCTCACATGAGAACATTCACGTAGATTTTAAATGACACAGAAGGCTTGATATCACCTCTTCCTGTGATATATATATCATTATTATTGGATTATTATTATTTTTTGCACATTAGCCATTTGTATGTTATTCATATCATCTTAATATACATTGCATTAGGAACATACAAGAGGATACTTAGGTGCAATATGCAGAATAAATCATTAAGGAAGTGTTACAAGATTCTAAAGCCACTTAGAATAAGACTTGTTTGAGATGCTATTAATTTTTATCACAACCATATTTTTTGGTGTGCAAGCTACTGACTCCACATCCCTAGCAGACTGATGAGGTGGATATCATACTGTAATTAATTTACTAATATTGCACAGCACTCTGTGATGATCATTCTGCCCAATCTGGCCTCACTATTATGGCATATGGTCCAGACTGTGTTCCTCCTGTTGTCCTAAGAACTGTGCTTCAATGTTGACTCCCCATCTAAGCATACTTTTTCTTCTTTGTCTGTCATCTGGCACCTTTCCTTCCTGCTAGAAGTTTGCTTTCATTCAGCCTTTCCAAAGACAAGTGACCAAGCTTCCAACTCTCTAATAATTCCCAATTTGACTTAACCTCTTGTATTAAACTATATGCCTGGCTTGATACTGTACATACGCATACTAAAACTCAATTGCTCTAAGGCTTGGGGTTAATGTGTTGAAGTGATCTTCATAAGGATGCCACCATACCTCTTATACAAGAACCATGCTTTCGATACATGACAAGGAATTTAAGGGATCTCCTGAACAGAAACATTAAGAACCTAACGTCAGGAAATTTAAATAAAAGATACACAGAGGAAGGTCTACTGTCAAGAACAGAGGAAATTTCAAATGTAATAAAACAACAACAACAACAATACACACTGACGTGTAAATTTCAGTAACAAAATAAGCTACATAATCTATGAAATACTGATTTGTTAAAAATTTATCTATCATAATTTGGTTAGTTTCTGCCTGTAGTGTTAATAGATGTTAGTTTTCAGTTTTAATGGCATTATCTGATAACATATGCTTGCCTTGATACTAGCAAATAATTTTCTATTCGTCCATCTATCCATCCAATTGAATCTTTTACTTCCGTAGAACAGTAAATAATGTGATTAAAAAAAAAAAAAGGTTAACAATATCCAGTATATTTACTTAACAAATAAAACATCACTAGTACATCTGTTGTAGGAGTTAGTTACAACTACCTGTACTGATTTTTAGAATCAAGGCAAGCATTTATGCCAATGATATGAATTTCTGTATGGCTTCTGACCACTCTGTATACATTACTGTACTACAAGTATTCATTATCTGAGCAATAACACCATTTGTAGTAAATGCACAGTACTGTATGTTCTTAAACGATTTCACTGCTAAGGATCTCTTTTGTTGAATATAGACATCTGATATTAGACAGCACTGATACCAGAGTATCTGAAAGGAAAGAGTTAAGGTACTCTGAGCATCTTTCACAGCTGGAATAGCCATATACAGCATACTGCACAATACAACACTTGATTTGTAGCTATAGCATATTTATTTGGTGTTAATTAAATTCTATACATAAGTAAAAGTGCATATCCATGAGCAGGACAGGTAAAAAAATATCACTTGCACAATTCATATTCCTTCCTTCATGTTCACGTTTTTCAAAGTGCTGTGAATATTTTTTTTGCAAAACACCATACAGCCATTACATACTTTTACAGTACCAGCATTCATTACATCTAAATTGCTTTTGTCAGCACCTTGCTTTAATCAGAATCTCATTTTTTGTTCGTTCAACCAATTTTTTCTTTAGCTCATTGGATAAGAGTCTGGATGATGCTACATTTTTACAATTGTGACACACAGGCGAGTTAATATTTGTGGCTAGTATAATATTTAGTTCAGACCTTCACAATTCATATTAACAAGTCACCAGTAAAGGGTCGAATAAAATTGCCTTCCACATCAATCACAAGCTACAACTATTAGGGATTGATAAGCAAATTTCAGCGCCACTCTACCCATCATTACTTCACAGGTGCGTGTGCCTTTTTTCTCAAAGTTCAGTTCAAACTAATGGTGTCACTGAGAATGCACTAGGTCCTTGCTGTATATCAGTGATGTGTTTTAGAATGTCGCAACTTTTACCATACATCTGGCACTGCAAACTAGAGGAAAC
The DNA here is from genome assembly GCF_032717465.1 of Coenobita brevimanus. NCBI lineage: Eukaryota > Metazoa > Arthropoda > Malacostraca > Decapoda > Coenobitidae > Coenobita > Coenobita brevimanus. Next base: position 29,123,168 of record NC_136969.1, on the reverse strand, counting down.
TGGCAAATTTGCTTATGAGGCAGCAACAGGACTTCAGTAGTTATCAGTAAATTACAGGGTACTAGAGATTTAATAGTAAAGAAAAAAAAAAAAAACATCTAACGAGGACTTTCTGTATGCTCATTCTTCCTCACAATGCCACATCTCGGTATTTCCTAAAGTCATCACTCTCAGCACCCAATGAACTCCGACTCTCCCTCACCATGCCAACACCAACACCTGCCAGTATCCCTGCTCGTCCATTTATGCCATCACCCAGGGAACCTCCTCGCATATATCTGAAACGTACCAGAGAGAGTAAATGATTGGTATTGCAATGGAGACCGTAACTACTGTATACTGTGCAGTAGTTTGTTTGCTTTCACCTGATGATACTGGGCCACTCGAATTGATTCATTTATATCAATTCAGTTTGCTAAATTTACTGGTACCTTAGTTTATAACCAATGTGCCTTACCTACGTCTGTCAAGACTCTGTGTTGAGTAGTAATATTGCTGGTCTGGGTACATTAGGTGTGGTGGTGGCAGCTGCTGATGGTGGTAAGGATACAGCACCTGAGGACTGTGGTGGTACACTGTCAGGCCCCCGGTGGGTGGGTACAATGCTGCCTCACTCCGGCTATTCCCACTCACCAGGGGTAAAAACCCTGTGTAAAGCAGAACCTGACTTAGCATGTTTCAACAAAGTTCAGTGAAGGCGTACTGGGAAAGGGATTTTCAACTGATGGATAAAAAGGGAACACACACACACACAAACACACACACACACACACACACACACACACACACACACACACACACACACACACACACGCACGCACGCACGCGCGCACACACACACACACACACACACACACACACACACACACACACACACACACACACACACACACACACACACACACACACACACACACTCCTCAGACTGTTCCATGCCTTACCAATAGACTGAGCTCATTAACTTACATCTAGTACAGCAGTTCCTTCCCCTGAGATCAGACCACCCCTATAACTCACCGACAGAGGCTGGAGAGAAGGCAGCTGCATTGAACTCTGACTGTGAGTCCCGAACAGTGTAAGGGTCCCAACCAGGCAGCCCCATTCTGACTGAGGGCAGGGGGGCAGCAGGGGCAGGCGGGGGAGGCATGTCACTCCATGACACCTGCGATGCACGGGAAAGTGATCTGTGGTAGGAAGGAAATGGTCATTTTAACCAAAGGAGATTTAACTCCTTCACTGCAACTAATTATCACTAGAAAATCTTATTCACGTTAGGGAGTACCTCTAATGGTGAAGGCTTAAATGTTGTTGTTGTGCCTCCAGGCTCATTTAGAAGTGAACCTAGAGGAATGCAAGCTGATACTGTTCTTTTCCTGCAGTTCACCACACTCCTTTCAGGGGACAGGGAGGGAGTTACGAGACATTTGTATAATCATGCATCAGAGCTACCTGATCATAATGGTGTCACTGCATGAAGGTGCCTCTCTCTAGCACCACTGTCAATGAATGCTACATATCAACCCTCAAATTGAAAACAGTTCTAGTATTCTCTTCCAGCTACTGGCAGATAATTTTATTTAGCTAAGAGTGAGAGTCATAGTCCCCTCCCCCCACCTCTTCCAAGCTTGCCCTTTACCTTGTAAGTGTGGGTATGGGTGTGGGCACTGGTATTGGTGTGGGTGACTCTGGTGGGCCAAGGAAGGCAGGGTTGTGGTAGGAGAGGGTTGTTTCACCATCTGGGTTCTCATCTCCTCCCGCTATACTCCCACCACCTACATAGCTCTTGTTTAATGAATTCTGAAATTGCATGAACATAATTTATCCAATTCATGCCAATACAGTAAAGTTAAATATTACAAAAGGTATAGCAAAGAGAAGACAGCATTTTGTTTTAATTAATTACTCTGATCCATCTATATATCCTTCACCCAGTCCTTTATTACCTCAACAGATTCATGGTGGCCTGGGGCTAGTCTACTCCATCTGATATTCAAGGTGAGTGACCATGGCTTTACCATGAGCTTCATTATTCTGTATAAGAAATAAGCTCCAATCACCCCTATCTCTGGCTGGGGTGTCTTACCCCCCAGACCATCAGGCATCCATTTGTTAGTTATATGGTTACCATCCAACATGGTTTTTTGGCATGTAACTTCATGTAACCAACCAAATATAACACTACATCGAGTGAATGAGTGGTGGGCCCTCCGCCTGCCACAGAGTGCACTGGTAGTCTATGAAAAACCAACAAGGGTACTCTGTTCCTTTATTGTAAAGTAATATGCATATATTGAAATGTATATTCAGCATAATATAAATTGAGGAATGCTGCACTATACGGACCAAATAAAAAAACAAGATATCGATACTGCCTGACACAAGTAACAAGCTTGCTATTTCAGGGAGAGACATACATGCAAAATTAAGGCAGGGAAAAGCTGTGGTGGTCTTATGGCATACCATATGGAGGTGCTCAAGCCTCTTGAGTGTCTGGGCATTGATGGTCTCGTCCCTCCAGGTGGCATATTGGGACTGCACACACAACACTGACAGCAGCTGTGGACAAAAAATTCATGTAAAATTAAGGCAAAATTTACGACTGACATCTCGTACACTCAGCATGGTTAAACACAACCGATATTAATTATCTGAGGGGTATTTAACCAAATTAACTCATACAGACAACAAGTCTTCAGACAAAATCAATGAATCAATGAGTACCTACAATGAATACTACAACACCTACAAATAAACTTAGACATCAGTACAGTACTACAAGTTTCTGTATCACAATACTCTATACTGTACACAGGACAAAAACAAATTCAGACATTATAATGAAAAAATTAATTGCATATTTACTCAAACCAGGGATCAATCAAGACTCACATTGAATGCAGCTCGGAAGACATAGAAGGTAAGGTCTGCCACTCCATATGTTGAGGAGATTTTCTGAAAGAGGTACAGGAGTTACTGTGGATTGTTCTGGCCTGACAAAGATCCCTATTTCCCTTCAGCTCAGTTCATGGCCAACTGTATTTGACTAGTAACCAAGGAGATTCTTACGTCATAACTTAGGCTCATTGAATTTCATGCATCTACAATATTCATGTTGTGAGAGCAGCCCAATTCCATCAGATAAGAAAAAAAAACTGTCTGTCTTAATTCATACACCTAACAAACATACAACAATAAAATTAGTGAGCATTAAGGAGACAAAGCACGAAAAACAAGGCTGGGACGTAAAGTGTTATGAAGACTAATGTATTGTGTTATCCTGCTAATTGGTTAGGATCTTTTATAAATGTGAGCCTTAGGTCATTTGCTTTCTCTCTCTCTCTCTCTCTCTCTCTCTCTCTCACACACACACACACACACACACACACACACACACTGTACATCTTCATCTCTCCTCAATTCCTTTTATTCCTTCTTTTTCCTTTAACTTCAATCCATCTTTCGTTCTCTCTCCTCCCTCCCTCACTCTCAAAGCCTTAAACTTTCTCTCCCTCCACCTTCCTCTTTCTTTCTCCCTCATTCCCTCTGCCTCTCATTATCATTCTATTTCCCTCTTTCATTCCATCTGCATCTCCATCATTCTCTCTGCCTCTCTCTTTCATTTCCTTTGTCTCTCTCTTTCATTCCATTGTCGTCTCTGTCGTTTTCTCTGCTTATATCTCTCATCCCTCTGCCTCTCTGTCCTTCTTTCTGCCTTTCTATATTATTCCCTCTGCCTCACTATCATTCTGTCTGCCTGCCTATCATTCTTTCTGTCTCTATCATTCGTTTTGCCTCTCTGTCATTCCCCCTTCCTCTGCCATTCTCTCTGCCTCTCTCTAGCATTCCCTCTGACTCTATCACTCTGTGTCTCTGTCATTCTCTCTGTCTTTCTCTATCATTCTCTCAGCCACTCTGTCATTCTCTGCCTCTCTTTCATTCTTTCTGCTCCCGTATCATTCTCTGCCGGTGTCTGTCATTCTGTGTGTGTGTGTGTGTGTGTGTGTGTGTGTCTGTTTGTATGTCTGTCTGTCCGTCTGTCTGTCTGTCTGTCTGTCTGTCTCTCTCTCTCTCTCTCTCTCTCTCTCTCTCTCTCTCTCTCTCCCTCTCTCAGTCATACCCTCTGCCCCTCTGCATCTTCCCCGCTGCATCTGTCTATCATCCTCTTTTTCTGTTATTCTCCCTGTCTCTCTCTCTATATCGTTTTCTCTACGTGTCTCTGTCATTCTCTCCGTCTCTCTCTATCATTCCCTGTGCCTCTTTCCATCATTCTCTCTGGCTTTCTTTATAATTTTCTCTGCCTTTCCCTATCATTCTCTCAGCCTCTGTCATTCTCTCAGCCTCTGTCATTCTCTCTGCCTCTCTCTGTCATTCCCCCTGTCTCTCTCTAACATTCGCTCTGTCTCTTCTTATCATTCTCTCTGCCTCTCCCAGTCATCCTCTCTGCCTCTTTCTATCATTCTGTCTCTCCCTGTCATTCTCTCTGCCTCTGTCTATCATTCTCTCTGTCTCTCCCAGTCATTCTCTCTGTCTCTCCCTGTCATTCTCTCTGCTTTCTCTGTCATTCTCTGCGTTCCTCTACCATTCCCTCCTCCTCCTCGTTTTCTGCTCTCTGACTCTTTCATTCTCTCTCCCTCTCTTTTTCGCTCTTTCTCTATCACTCTCTTATTCCTTTTCCTTATCTTCACGCTTCTCTCCCTATCTCTTTCACTCTCTCCCTCCTTCTTCACTCCCTCATTATCTCTTTCACTTCCCTTCTCTCCCGTTCTCTCCCTCTTTCACTTCCTCACCCTCCCTCCTTCACTCCCCTAACTTTCTTCTCTCTCTCTCTCTCTGTTCTTTTTCGCCTTAACCCTTTCACGCTGTTAATAAACTAAATGTCATCTAAGTAAAAATATCCTGCCCACCTGAAAACAAGCATAATAAAGTACAGGCAGTAATATATTTCCCTAATTATCACTATTATCATGAAATCACAGAAAAAACAACATTTATATGACACGAAAATCTGACAAGAAAATAACTGTGAAAAGTGAAGTAGGTAAAAGTAAATAGAAAAACAATCTATTTTCTAAGGCTATGAAAAACTATCAATAATTCACTGACAATAAAAGAAATACTTATTAGGCATGATAAACTGATAATGAAAGAAAAGTGAAATACCAGTAAGAGAAGTACTACAGAGTGAAAAAGCTGTTAATAAAACAAGCGTAATATAATAATAAAAGAGATGAAAAGAAATAATGAAAAAAAAATGATAATAAAACAAATGTGAACTATCAGTACAAAGTTAAAAATAAGGCATGAAAAACCAGTATAAAAAAATGGTAAAAATAACGTAACAGAAATTATAAGAAATGTGAAAATTACTTAACACATAAAGAAATGGGAAAATTACGCAACACATATTAAAAGGAATGTGAAAATTATGCAATACATATTAAGAGAAATGTGAAAATTACGTAAATTAAGTGACACATATTACAAGAAATGTGAAAATTATGCAATACATATTAGAAGAAATGTGAAAATTACGTAACACATAATAGACTAACCCAGTGGACAAAGACCATAAAGGCGACCATGCCCATCTCGGGGAAGCAAAACAGCGTCATTATGAACACCCACGCCAGCAACACTCGCGCGCGCTTCTGTGAAAGTTACAAAAATTAATTATTATAACGACACTAAACGCCAAATAACAGGGAATAATATTGATTTTTAATTAAGAGACTACCACCAGATTCTATAAGGCACCTAATTTTACACGAGAGAAACGAAACTATGGCCTACATATTCTACGTCAATGAATAAAATTATGGCTAATTCCAGAAAACAGAAAAAAACACCAATTATCATCTTACAGGATAACACCAAGCTTCACGTAAGAATTTAACACTAAGTTTTATATATAAGATTAACACTACGTCCTGAATAACACCATAGCACTCAATTTCTTCCTGAGAGAATAGGAGTAAATTACATATATCAAAATAACAATAGAAAGCTGTACATAAAAGCCACATTAATTCTCATTATAATTAGTAGTTTATCAATGAACAATACTGTCTTCCTTTATCATTCTCAGCCTCCCTTTTTATCATTTCCTCTGCCTCCCTCTGTCATTCTCTCTGCCTCCTCTATCATTTCCTCTGCCTCCCACTGTCATTTCCTCTGCCTCGCTCTTTCATTCTCTCTTCCTCTTTCTATATTTTTCTGCCTCCCTCTGCCATTCTCTCTGCCCCCCCTTTATCATGCTCTCTGCCTCTCTCTATCATTCTCTCTGCCTCCTTCTGTCCTTTCCTCTGCCTCCCTCTATCATTCTCCCTTCCTCTCTCTCTCTCTCTCTCTCTCTTCTACCTTCCTCTGTCATTCTCTCTAAGCCTCTCATAAGCTGAATAAAATTGACTGGAGATGAGAAGAATGATTAACACACACACACACACACACACACACACACACACACACACACACACACACACACACACACACACACACACACACACACACACACACACACACACACACACACACACACACACACACACACACACACACACGTCATCAGAGTAAGAAGAGGTTAGCCTACTTCCAACTGGCCTTCCTGCACTTCCCTCCATTACCTTATAGAGGCCAAAGAGCATCCATACAGAGACGGCTGCTATGGCCAGGTATCCCATGCAGAGTAGGTAGGCGGGGATAGGCACACCACCCACCATACCATCACCATCACCATCACCATCACCATCATCTCCACCTGAAATGAGCACGAAATGACCTGATATCAAGAGGAAATAAGCACGGGAATGGCCTAAATTATATTAAATAGGGGCACACCATCATCACCATGACCATCACCATCACCATCACCATCTCCGCCTGAAACGAACAAATCAAGAGGAAATAAGCACGGAAATGGCCTGAAATTTATTAAATAGAGGCACACCATCATCACCATCACCATCACCATCATCACCATCACCATCTTCACCTGAAATAAGCAAGAAATTACCTGAAATCAAGAGGACATCTATCTATCTATCTATCTATCTATCTATTGCCAGACCCCTTAATCCTGTGAGGGGTGGCCACAAACAGGTTGTCTCCACGTCGCCCTGTCCCCCGCCATTTCACTGCCCTGCTAAAACAGAGGTAAGCAGAAACAGACACACCATCATCACCATCACCATCATCATCATCACCTCCGCCTGAAATGAGCAAAAATGACCTGATCTCTCTCTCTCTCTCTCTCTCTCTCTCTCTGGGATTAAGCTTAAGATTAAGATAATAACCACCAAGGCCTAAAAAGAAAAAAAGAGAGAAAAATAAAGCAAGGGCGAAAGAAAGACAGAAGGAAAGAAGGAAGAAAGAAAAGAAAGAAAGAAAGAAAGAAGGAAGGAAGAAAGGAAGGAACGAAAAAAGAAAATTGATCAGTTATATACATCGTCACCATCATCATCATCATCATCATCATCAACAGATATTTAAGAAACTATGAATGTGGCTGAGTTTATATTTTTGTTCAATAATATGCTATTCGTAAAGGGAACTTACGTGCATATAACACATACACACACACACACACACACACACACACACACACACACACACACACACACACACACACACACACACATCCACCCCACCATCCGCACTTTCGAAACACACCAATAAAATACTATTAAATAAAATGTCATAAAAATATAAATAAAGGTTATATGAGCAAAATGTTATAACCTTTTGTATGTAATTTGACAAAGGCTTTATCTTTCAGTGTCTGACCTTAAACTGTCGTGCTGAGAGAGAGAGAGAGAGAGAGAGAGAGAGAGAGAGAGAGAGAATGCTAACCCCCCCACACAAATATTTAAATCAATCCATGGCACAACTAAAAAAAAAAAAAAAAAAAAAAATCCTTCGTTAAGCAGATAAAATACACAAAAAAGTTTACAATATCAAATAAATCATAAATAAAACAACACTTACAATACATACATGGTACAAAAATAAATCTAAGAGTATAAAATAAATTCGTATAAGAACCACGAAACCGGATCCGCCCCTAGCCACTTATACGAACGCCGCTAGTCATTTGTCACCGCAATTGGGCGCCAAAACAGGGAAAAATCGTCTTGTTTAGCCTCCTGACTTTCTCTTGCTTGTGGTTCACCCGGGGATCTCTCTCTCTCTCTCTCTCTCTCTCTCTCTCTCTCTCTCCCTCCCTAATATTCTCGCTAATAATCCATCCCATCTACTTCTTTGTTGCTCCTGTAACTAAGCAAATGGTTCCGGGATTAAACTTAAAATTAAAATAATGGAAAACCAGCTCACAATTCTCCTAGTGATATTATGCGATCAATCCTTGGACTCAAACCCTTATGGGACACATTCGGCTGGAGAGTCCTGATCCACTCGACCACCAGGAGTCCATTTATTGATTGTTATGCTCTTTTTACAATAACTTGGCCTAAAATTGCCATCGCTCTATCTTTAATGCTGAATGGTAACAATATATTTACACTAGAAGATGGTGCTAGTCACAAAGAAGTGCTGTGGAAAGGATAGAACCATAACGTTGTCTTGTTCTACCACTAAGCTACGTTTAATATGCTGCAAGAGGACGAAATATGCTGCAAGAGGACTACAATGAGTGAGTGGATGGTGATAGCCCGTATCAAGAAGAACTAAATAATAATAATGATAATAATAATAATAAAAAATCAATAATAATGATAATAATAATAATAATAATAATAAACAATGCTCTTACCATCAGCTTCCACAATCCACCAGACGGAGATAACGAAGGCGGCAAGATACACCAACTGTAAAAGAAAGAAAAAAAATATTAGTTATTCATTACTTACGAACCTTGAAAATATGAAGATAAAAAATAAAAAGCACGATAGAAATGAATTAATAAGGCAAAAACAAGAGGACACACATTACTTATTTTTAATACGAATGACCACGAAAAAATGAAAGTGAAAAATGAAAAAAACAAAACAAGAAAAACGATTAAATAAGAAAAAACAACAATGCACACTTTGTTTATTTTGATACGAATAACCTCGAAAAAATGAAGGTGAAAAATGAATGCAAAATAATAACAATGGAATAGCAAAAACACATAATTTTAACACACACACACACTCGAAAACAACAGTACGTAAGAAGATATGTAGGTCTTAAGCAAACAACAAATGACAACTGGATACAAAGTGAGAGAGAGAGAGAGAGAGAGAGAGAGAGAGAGAGAGAGAGAGAGAGAGAGAGAGAGCGAGAGAGAGGGGACCGTGAAGAAACCCCGTCACGATGTTTGCTTGTGCCGGGAGAGAAAGGAGGTGGTACAGGCAGGATATGGGTCAAAGGTGAGCAGTGCAAGGTTGTTTGGTGTGGCTTTACCGTAGGAGCACCGTTTAGGAGCGTGTCGCGTGCTTAGTCTATTTTTTTTTTTTTTTCTGTTCTGATGTTACTGTTGTTGTTGATATTATTTTGTTTGTTCTTGTTCTTCTTGTTTTTCTTCTTTTTCTTCTCCTTCTTTTTCTTTTTTTCCTACTCCCCTTCTTCCCCCTGCTTTTCTTCGTTTTCTTCAGCTCCTCCTCCTCCTCCTCCTTCGCTTCTTCTTCTTCCTCTTCTTCTGCTGCTGCTCCTCTTCCTCCTCCTCATCCTCCTCCCCGTCCTCCTCCTCCTTCTCCCCCTCCTCCTTTTCTTCTTCTTCTTCTTCACACTTTTTTAAACATATATTTCTGTAAGTGAGATGATGGCCTACGAGTGTGTTGCGTGCTTACTTTCTTCTTCTCTACCTCCTTTTCACACATTTATTATATTTCCTATAATTTGCTCAAGGCCTCGGAGAGTGTCGCGTGCTTACTCTCTTTTCTTCTCCACTTTTTTTTTTCTTTGTTTCTTCCAGTTCAGTGACGGTTCAGGAGAGCGTCGCGTGCTTACATTTTCGTTTTTGTTTTTCATTCTTTTTTTCTTTTCTTTTTTCCCCCTGGCGGTTCGGTCACGTGTTCAAAGTCCTTAGTTTCTTCTCCTCCTCCTCCTCCTTCCTCCTCTTCCCTCCTCCTCCTCCTCCTCCTTTTTTTCCTTCTTTCCGCTTTTATATATTTCCATTACTTGTTGAGCAAGGTTTGGGACTGCTGACTTCTTCGTTTTCTTCTTCACTTTTTATTATGATGATTATTATTATTATTATCATTACTACTACTACTACTACTACTACTACAACTACTGCTACTACTACTACTACAACTACTGCTACTACTACTACTACAACTATTATTATCATTATTATTATTATTATTGGAAGGTTGACCACGACATAAGAGAGAGCGTCGCGTGCTTACTGTCTTTCCTTCACTTTATTTTTTCATAGTTCTCACAGTTCACATTTCACTCAAGTACTATTTACCCTACCCAAACTCCTCCCATTATTTTTATTTCCAAAAGCATTATTTGTAAGTTATTCGGTATATACACAGCACTTTTCCCCATTATTGCAAGACAAAATCTCTCTCTCTCTCTCTCTCTCTCCTTCTCATCTGTATGTGAACCCGGTAGACTGCAGGCCAACGCTGTCCTCCGTCTGCAGTCCGCCATTCTCTTTTAGGGGGGATAGGGAAATAGGGAGGAGGTAGAGTAACGTCTGTATAACCGGACAGTGAATCCGACCGGTCAAATCAATGCCACCGTGTGAAGGCGTCCCTCACCACCAACGCAGTAAAAAGAGTATAGAGCTTCAAGTACGGCATAGAGCTTCAAGGGGTATAGAGCTTCAAGTACGATATAGAGCTTCAAGTACGATATAGAGCTTCAAGTACGATATAGAGCTTCAAGTACGATATAGAGCTTCAAGTACGGTATAGAGCTTCAAGTACGATATAGAGCTTCAAGTACGGTATAGAGCTTTAAGTACGATATAGAGCTTCAAGTACGATATAGAGCTTCAAGTACGATATAGAGCTTCGAGTACGATATAGAGCTTCGAGTACGATATAGAGCTTACGGTAACTCCTTTCATAACAAAACTGTATGCTTCCCTCTCACGTTATCTCTATCCATCACCCCCTTCCTCTTCATTCTCTCCCTTCCTCCTGCGCTCCCTTCTCCCTCCTCATCTCCCTTCCATCTCCCTTCTCTCTATCCTACCCGCCTCCCCTTTTTCCTCCTCCTCTCTCCCTGTTTCCCTCCCTTCTCCTCTTCTGTCTCCAATCCCTTCCCTCTCATTCTTATCTCCCTCTTACTTTCCTCCTCCCTCTTCCCTCTCTAACCTCCCTTCCCTTCTTTCCTTACCTCCCTCAATTCAAACCCTTTCCTACTTTCGTCCCTTCCTTTCCCCATTCGCTACCTTCCTCCCATCCCTACCTTCCACCCTCTTATCTCCCTCTCTCTCCTCTTCACCCTCCCTCCCTCCCTCCTCTATATCGACCTTCCTGTTCATTTTTTTTTCTTCCGTATCTCTCTCATTCTATCCCCTTTCCTCCCTTCCAACTTCTCCCACTTTCCCTCCCTTCCTCCCTCCCTCCCTCTCTCCCTGCTTCCCTCCTTCTCCCTCCCTCCCACTATCACCCTGACCATCTCTTCTCCCTTATCTCCCTCGCTACCTCACATCCTCCCTCACGTTCCTCCACCACTCACTCCTCTCCCTAAAAAAATAAAAATCTCTTTCTCTCTCTCTCTCTCTCTCTCTCTCTCTCTCTCTCTCGATTCATAGTCATAGCACAGGCTACCTCCCTCCCTCTCTCCCTTCCTCCCTGCGGTCACCTTCCCTCCCTCCTTCCGTCCTTCTCTCTCCGTTACTCTCTCTCTCTCTCTCTCTCTCTCTCTCTCTCTCTCCAAACATTCCTTCCCTTCCTGCTTTCAACCCTTCCTTCCTTCCATCTGCGTATTCCCTCCTCCCCTTTCCTCCCTCTCATCTACACTTTCTTTCCTTCCCTCACTTCCTTCCTCCCTCCCTCTCATTCATTCCTAACTCCACTCACTATTACATATTCCTCCCTCCCTCCCTCCCTCCCTCTTACATATTCCTCCCTCTCTCCCTCCCTCTTACATATTCCTCCCTCCCTCCCTCCCTCCCTCCCTCCCTCCTTCGCATTCCTTCCTGCCTCCCTCCTACACATTCCTCCCTCCCTCCATCCTACGCACTTCCTCCCTCCCTCCATTCCCTCCCTCCTTCCTAATCTTCCCTCCTTCCTTCTCACATATTCGCCCCCTTCTCTCTCTCTCTCTCTCTCTCTCTCTCTCTCTCTCTCTCTCTGATCAGTCAAGCCTAAAAAGCTGCGTCTGGACAAACAAACGAACAGGTGGGAGGGTCGGTGTGTGTACAGTTAGGCAGGTGTGTGTGTGTGTGTGTGTGTGTGTGTGTGTGTGTGTGGAGAGAGAGAGAGAGAGAGAGAGAGAGAGAGAGAGAGAAGGATGACAGGGAAACTTATGAGTGGGGGAGAGAGGATAAATATAGATGGATGGAGGGAAGGAGGGAAGGAAGGAAGGAAGGAGGGAGGAAGAGAGTGTGCGCGTGGGAATGTGAAAGGGAGCGTAGGAGTGTGGGAGAGAAGGAGGGATTATGAGAGAGAAATGAAGGGGGGTGGAGGGAGGGAGAGAGGATGGGTGTGGGAAAATCAAAGGAAAGGTATCAGTGTGAGAGAGGAATGAATATAAGAGAAGGAAGGAATGGGTGTTTGAGAAGGAAGGAAGAAAGGAAAGAAGAAAGGAAGGAAGGAAGGCAGGAAGAAGAAAAGGAAAGAAGAGGAGAATATGAGGTGGATGGAGGGAGTCTGTGGGAAGAAAGAAGGGAAGAAAGGAGGATATATTTATATATAGATGTATATATATATATATATATATATATATATATATATATATATATATATATATATATATATATATATATATATATATATATATATATATATATATATATATATATATATATATATATATATATATATATAAAGAGAGAGAGAGAGAGAGAGAGAGAGAGAGAGAGAGAGAGAGAGAGTGCAGGAAGGAGGTTTGGATGAAATTTAAGAGATTGAGGGAGACAGTTCAAGTCTGACTAAGCAAACACATGGGGTTCCATCCCCAAACATCCGCTTCCGTGTGTGTGTGTGTGTGTGTGTGTGTGTGTGTGTGTGTGTGTGTGTGTGTGCGCGCAGGAAGGACAACCGCCACATTTCAAATGCTTATCTCAGCTCAAAAATAGGTTCAAGTTCTTTGGTACGTTTCTTTTCTGATCTCTCTCTCTCTCTCTCTACTTTTAAAGGAATGATTCAAGAGATAAATGAATAATAATTTCTTTCATTTTTAACCAACGCATATATATATACCCAAGTATGTATAATTAGATTTTACGATAACTGCGGTGGCCACATACAATCCCGTGCGTACACAGTGCCTCCCACACGCAAGCCGACAGTCAGATATTTGAAGGTGGCCTCCCATTGTTTACATTCGTTGCGATCTCCTCCCTTTCATTCTATTTCGTGCGTGCAAGGCCACCGAAACACCACTGCTGTACCAAAATAACAGTGCAAGTGCTGAACAAATAGTGCAGTGTACCGCATTAAGAGGAGTGATAACGTTTGCTTTGTGAAATACTGAAACTTGTGGCGTGGAAAATAATAATGTATACCGTATCAGGGATGTTACCACAAGTGGAATGCGTGGTACTTCTGAGGGAGCCAAGGGCATGTCTAAAAGGGTAAGTTTTTTTATGTATTTATTTTAAGATTGTTTTGGTTGCGTTTTCATAATATGCCTCCACCCTATCCCACGTTAACCATGTTATATCGAACTTGCTCTATGATAAATGGGTTTTCACTTCACGCATCATCAACGTATTGCAAGGCGAGGTATATATACTGTATGTATATATATATAAACTGTTACGGTTCTTCACGAATGCCAGCACGCAATACCGACGTATAATTACAACTTACGGCCAAGTGATGATCCTTAAATATTTTATGTTACGGACGACGATACGTGAAGATTAGAAGTTAGGGACGAATAAGACGCACGCAGATTAAGTAAGATACGGGCGAATAAATATGAGACATAGAAATTCAGAATCGTTGGCGACTTCAGATATGGAAGGAGTCTCTCTCTATCGTCTAAAGATCTGTGATGGAATTCTAGAACATATTTACGACTGGCTCCCTATTGTGGCACAGATTTCCTTTTGTAGGTAGATCTGGAGACAGGGGAAGATTTTACAACTTCTTTTCCTTGTAGTTCCTGTAGAAATATAAATACAGCTTACGATAATAACTCTAAAATAGTAAGATCGGTTACAGACGGAGTTGCAGAAGATATGGAAAGCATGGAAAGCCTCTCAATTCTACATTTGTTATTATCAGTGATAAAATAATGATGACAGTACCAATAATTATTTCTGCGTATTAATTATAAGTTTGTTCTTGAATCTGACCCACTGAATGTTAATCGATGGTTGTGTGTTGTAGAATGGAGGATCTCTCTCTCTCTCTCTCTCTCTCTCTCTCTCACACACACACACACACACACACACACACACACACACACACACACACACACACACACACACACACACACACACACACACAAAGAGAGAGAGAGAGAGAGAGAGAGAGAGAGAGAGAGAGAGAGTTGCAGCACTAAAACAGGTCACACCGTCCAACTACCTGCCATCTTCCTCAATGAACATTCCCCACACCACCACCAACAGTCTCTCTCTCTCTCTCTCTCTCTCTCTCTCTCTCTCTCTCTCTCTCTCACACACACACACACACACACACACACACACACAGTATAAAGAGAATGAACACGAAGAACAAGAGGAGGAAAATGATGACCTGGCATTGCACGTTTGACTGTACTAAGTAAAAATCAAAGTTTCTCCAGTTCATGCGGATAGATATCGAAAATTTTAAATTATCGTAACCATGGCTTAAAAAATTACAGTACTAACTTTGGGAGAAAAGAGAAAAAGAAATCGTTAACTGCAGCTCGTTCGTGGGAAGGCTGTAAAAACTGTGTTCAACCTTTCTTTTGTTCGTTTGAATCGTCCTCACTGGCTTAAAAACTAGTAGTAGTAGTAGTAGTGGTAGTAGCAGTAGTGGTAGTAATAATAATAATAATAATAATAATAATAATAATAATAATAATAGTAATAATAATAATAATAATAATAATAATAATAATAATTAGTAATGTAAAGAGAATATACGTGAAAAATTTGGGGAGATTGAACGTTACCGTGTAATCAAAATTACTGCATAATACTTGAAACGTGCAAATGAATTATGAGAGAGAGAGAGAGAGAGAGAGAGAATTTAGGGAAGGCTGGTGTATTCTTTTTTTGTACAAGTACTGGTAAAATGGTTACAACGAAACGGACTGATTGTTACGCAAGCAAGACTCTGTGTGTGTGTGTGTGTGTGTGTGTGTGTGTGTGTGTGTGTGTGTGTGTGTGTGTGTGTAGTAACAGTCGGGAGTGGGCGAGAGCATATTGCTTCTAGATATAGTTTTCCGTGTGTCTTCTCGTTTTCCTCATTTTTTCTTTTCCTTCACGTCATCGTTTATAGCAATGTATGTCGATGTTAATATACCATAGATAATATACAGAAAGGACCATTTTTTTATCAGGGATGTTTCTATTCTATTTTAGGATATTTATGCAACGTAGGTCGATAGTAATAAGATTGAAACAACATACAAGAAAATGATGTGCGATACTCAAGACAAATCGCTAAGGAAAAGGTGTTACATAGCCTTCCGAGGTGATTAAAATGCGGGTCTTGATTATATCTGTGCTCCTATGTCTCTTTCCTAGCTTAAGAGGGTAGCCGAAGAGATGATGAATTAGTATCGGGCAAAAAAATCCTCAAAGAACAAATGGGTGGAAATTGGTCCTCCTACACCTTAGAGCTGGCTGACACGAAGAGGGTGGAGATTGAAGGGCAGAAGGGAAAGGGAAGGAAATGGAGGAGACGGGAGGGGAAAGGAGGGGAGGGGGAGGGAAGGGAATGGAGGGGAAGGGAAGAGGGTAAAAAATATGGTGGGAGGGGAGCGGAAGTGCAGGGAAGTGAGGGGAAAGGAGTTGAAATATGATGGGAGGGGAAGTGAGAGGTAATAATACAGTGAGAAGGGGGAGGATAATTTACAGTATGGCAGGAGGGGAGAGAGTTACAATATGGTAGGAGGAGAGAACAATATGGTAGGAGGGGAGAGAAAAGGAGGGAAAAGGAGGTGTCAAAATATGGTTAGGGCGACAAAACTTATACAGAAGAAGGACTTAAATAGGCGTTCGATCATTAACCCTTAAAGGCCATCCCTAAAATTCATTAGTTCTCTGGAATTTGCAATAACAAATAAATAAATAAAGATACAGGTAAATAAATGTTTAATCATTACACGACGAGAGGGTATGCAATAAAATCGTCTAGTAGTGTCAAAGTAGATCGGGGTTAACAGGAATATAACAGGCTAGGCTTTCCGTTGTCCCCAAAAGTTAAGTCAAGAACATATGAAAATACGTATAAGGGCACATAACGGGACAATGTGCTGGAGAGGGACACCTTCACACAGTGGCACTGATATAACCGAGCGGCTCCACTGCCCGTTATACAAATGTCCCTCAACTCCCTCCTTGTCTGCCAAAAGTAGGACGGTCGACTGCAGGATAAGCGCAACTTCAGCCTGCACTCCTTCATGTCCACATTCAGATGAGACTGGGACTGCAATTACTACTACTACTACTACTACTACTACTTCTACTATTACTTCAGGACACTTATGCAGGTAACTCCCGGCTGTGAAGAGACTCATACAATATACACATTTTCTCCATGAACTAGCCCACAAAAAAAGAAAAAAAAAAACTTCCTACACGGTAACTGTCTCAAGAACTCCCGTAAGACGTGGGTCCAGTGGCTCGAGAGACAGTGGGTGTAAAAGATAAAGTTATACGGAGTTAAAAGGAGAGTAAGAGAGGTAATAGTAGTAGTAGTAGTAGTAGAAGTAGTAGTAGTAGTATGGTGTAGGTTTGAAGGGGGGTAGAATAGATGCAAGGTACAACACAAGATAGTGGAAGTAGACACTGGTATGGTGTTGATAGTCGTAGTAGTAGTTGTAGTAGCAGTAGTAGTAGTAGTGGTGGTGGTAGTAGTAGTGATATGGTGTAGGTTTGGTTATTCCCCCCCTACCCCACCCCCACCTCCTCCCACTGGATCTCCCCTCCTCGCCCCTGTGACGTGGGCAATGGGAGGCGGGGTGTGTGTGTAGGTGTGGGTGTGGGAGTGCCCGGAACTTGTGTCTGCCTGACCTTCACTACACACACACACACACACACACACACACACACACACACACACACACACACACACACAAAGGAGACAATACACACGGACAATTTGTGACCCTCAAGCTTTTTCCACTATTATACTCTTCACCCTCCCTCCCCCCCCAAAAAAAAAGAGAAAATTAAAAAAGAAAATAAAAAGCCATGAGTCAAGAGAAACGCCCACTCCATAAAGGGTTACAAGCGCCATTGGATATAAAGACTCATATATAGGAAGCTCCCTAACACCTTTTCCTAGGCGATTTATTTTACTTATTACACCTTCCAGCCCCATTCTGTTATATAAATCCTTCAACTTTTGCCAGTTTGCATAAATGACATACAGATAGATATTAACCAGCCACATCCAAAAATAAATCGCTGAATAAATCGCTGTGGAAGAGGCGTTACGAAATTTCCGAAACGATTACAAGTGAGGCACATAATCTACTGGGATTTGGAGGCTCCTAACATTCTCTCTCTCTCTCTCTCTGTTTTTTTTTTTTTTTTTTTTTTTTTTTTACAGACAACTTCACAATCAAGGCAGGTAATTGGAACGACTTCCTGTGAGAGGCAAACCTTCAGGTAGACGAGCAGCGCATTAGTGAGAACCAGAACAAAGACGCTGACTTGAGAGGAAATCATCATCATCATCATCATCATCATCATCATCATCATCATTACCATCATCATCATCATCATAATCATCATTATCATCGTCGTCATCATCATCATCGTCATCATCATCATCCTCCTCATCATCATCATCATTATCATCATCGTCATCATCATCATCATCATCATCATCATCATCATCATTATTATCATCTTCACCACCACCACCACTACCATCATCATCATCATCATCATCATCATCATGGCTATCCTAACCCTGTTTCTCACTAACATACAGTATGTCTCGCGCATTAAAGAACGGATGACAATTTTAGGCCAAGTTAGAGTGAAAAGAGTATAGTATTATCTGGTAAAGAAGCTACAGGTAAAAACATAAGCTGACCTATTTTACAAACGATTTACAGCTAGTGAACGTGGGCAAAAGAAAAAAAAAAAAGTACCTAATTTGACTGCTGTACATTTAACACCATTCCTTTAGGTTTTAGGCCCGTTAGGTATTCCAAGTGACATAGGAGACTTAACACATTTATCTTAGCGATTAATTCTGCTTATTACATCAAAAAATTATCTCGTACATTATTTATTTAGACCTATACCTTTTTAACATCGACCTAATTTGCATCACTAACATAGAGAAGGAAATTAATGATAAAATATGCAGAAAAATCGCTAAAGTAGGGGTATTACGGCATATTCAGATCCATTTAGTTCAGATAATGTCCGTAGGTTACATAATTCAGGCGTAGTAATCAGTGTAGGGTAAGAGGTAAGAAATATTGGTAAGAAAATGTCTTATTGTTATTTGACACTCTTCCGCGCCGTTTAATATTATCAATAGACTATCCAAGGTCCCTCAGTTGACCAGTGTGTGTGTGTGTGTGTGTGTGTGTGTGTGTGTGTGTGTGTGTGTGTGTGTGTGTGTGTGTGTGTGTGTGTGTGTGTGTGTGTGTGTGTGTGTGTGTGTGTGTGTGTGTGTGTGTGTGTGTGTGTGTCTTTAGCTGTACGGTATGGATCGCCACAAGAATGCCTAAGGTTGACAGCCAAAGGGATTGAAGTGATAAAGACAGGATCTGTGCACTAAAAGAAAGAAGAAAGAGAGAAAGAAAGAAAAAAGAAAGAAAAGAAAGAAAGAAAAAAGACTCAGCCGTATTCTAAGTGGTACAGGAGGCTTCGTTTCACCTCTTTATTAGCGATTTATTTTGCACAGTACATTTTAATTGTCTCTGGCACTTTATTTATATCATCTTAATATTGACATAGTTTGAATCAGTAATACACAACAGGGTATTGAGGTGTAATGGGAAAAATAAGTAGCTGAGGAAGGGGTGTTACGGCGTCTCCCAGGTCATTCAGATGTGTTCTGAGGTGGAAGAATGAACAGGGAGAAGGATAGTGAGTGGGATGAGGAATAGGGGAGATGGAGAAGGGTGATGAGAGGAGGAGGAATGTGAATGATGTGAGAGGAGAAAGCAGAGACTAAGGCAGAGAAGAAGAGAAGGGGAGGGACTGATGATGAGAAAGAGGGGAGAGGAATGATAAGGATGTAAGAAGAGAATGGAGAGAAGACTAAGTGGAGAAGAAGAGGAAGGATTCAGGAAGTGCACCTGTATATTATTCATATTTTTTTACCTAATCGTACAAAGGTATATATGTTTTGTTTCACACCTGCCTTGTCTACACACCTGGCTTCTCTCACACACACTGCGGTGCTTACAAAAACGTGCGGTGTATATCAACTGCCTAGAGTACATTGCCACTATTAAAGACATCTGCTTTCATAACACGTAGGCTATTTCCTCCTCCCTCACACACACACACACACACACACACACACACACACACAGTTCTGAAGCGTGTGTGTGTGTGTGTGTGTGTGTGTGTGTGTGTGTGTGTGTGTGATTCATGGTCTCAGAAGGGACCGAGGACACAGTGTGTGGAAGGAACAAGAGGAAGGTCAAAGTTGGAGTCAAGGGGAACTGGGAATTATGGGGATCCAATGGGAGGAGAGAGGGATTGGAAATGGGAGGGGGTGAAGGAAGAGATGGAAAAAGTTGGGAAGAGAGGGAGGGAAGGGGTACCAACGACAGAAGAGAGGGGAAGGGGGTGGAGAGGTCAAGGAAGAGGGAGAAGACAGGGTGTGGAGGTGGTGGGGAAGAGGGTTGTAGAAGAGGGGAGAGGAGGCAGGCGGAGGGGGAGTATAGAAGGTAATCAAGGACAAAAGAAGAGAGGGAAGGGGAAGACATGAGGAGCAATGCGTGATAGAGGGAGGCAATGGAGGAGGTGGGGGAAGGGATGAGGATGAGAGGGGAGGTGGAGGGGAAGGAGGTGAGGTGAAGGAAGGGATGAGGATGAGAGGGGAGGTGGAGGGGAAGGAGGGAGTTGAAGGAAGGGAGAGGAAGAATCAAAATAAGAACCAAGGACAAGGCGTGGTAGTAGAGCTTGTAGTTAACACTGATGCGTCAACTTCCACCTCTGTCGTATCCAGAGGTAATGGAGACAAATCACGAGGCAAATTCCTGCACTCTTCATGGCAGGGTTGAAGTACTCTTGCGTAATTGTCTTATACTCTGTCTACTTTAACTTGGCCAACAACTTCTCCTCAGCTTGATTACCGATCTGTAACTAACGATTCACGATGGTAGTCAAAATCAAGTACTAGTAAAGGATGTAAAACCGTAAGATTGTTTACACTGCCTTAAAGGAAATATGCTTTAAAGGGATGCAAATATCCTATATATACTGCCTTAAAGTCAATGGAAGTAAGCTTCAAAGGGAAGAATATCTACGCCACCTAAAGACTGAGAAATTAAAGAAGGGTAATGTTTAAAATCAACCAACGGAATCACCCATACACATCACAAGAGTTTAGTGTTTTCCTGGCCTGGCTAATGACGAAGCACCACATCTCTGACCATTTTTTCATAGCAATCAAAAGAGACCATGCTGTTTTTATTCTACCTTGGCCTAAAATTGCCATCTCTCAACCTTCGATGCTGCGTTGTGATAAATTAACACACGACAATAATGGCAGTCACGAAGAAGTGCAGTGAAAAGGATGTAGAATCGTAGCATTGCCTTTTCCTTACTCTAAACTCCATGAAGTAAGCTGCAAATAGACGAAAATGTGGGCCAAGGTATAGAGTATGAAGGGTAAAGGTAATGTTTACACACTCTGGTGGGAAGTTATGGATCCTGTGTTTACTGTAGCCTAGGGTCTCTGAGTGGGAGGGTTCACGGAGGCTTGAGAGGGGAGTGGGTGTAGGGGTGGGTGTAGGAGTGGGTGTAGGAGTGGGTGTGGGAGTGGGTGTAGGGGTGGGTGTAGGGGTGGGTCGAGATTCCGATAAAGGGGTTCAAGATAAGGTGTGGCGGGAATACAGTATGTTTGGTGAAGGCCTACGGAGCCGAATCCTTTTTCTTTGTGTGTGTGTGTGTGTGTGTGTGTGTGTGTGTGTGTGTGTGTGTGTGTGTTTAGTAAGGAACTATCAGCCACACCCGGTTTCTACTAAATGCCTGATTTCTGACTCATTCAAGTGATTTTTTTCTCACACCTCTTCCCCTCCGAGAGAGAGAGAGAGAGAGAGAGAGAGAGACTGATAATAGGCAAGGCATTATATTAACCCAGAGGCACTAAGAGAGAGGAAATGACAGGATGCAGACAAAGGGTTGCATCCTCGTGTGCTAAGAAGGCTCCCTAGCACCTCTCTCTCTCTCTCTCTCTCTCTCTCTCACCCATGTTTCCCACTCTCTATATTTACCCTCCTCACCCCGTCCCCGTTTTTGCAGAGGAACAATAGAATGGCAAAAATTACACTCTCAATGACTCTGCTTGTTTGTGAGCGAGTACGTCTGTGTGTGTGTGTGTGTGTGTGTGTGTGTGTGTGTGTGTGTGTGTGTGAAAACAATCTCCATTACCCCCTTCAAAACACCTTGCATTAACAGTTAACTTCTTATCCTTTTCTTATTATACTAGCATATCTACAGGAGGGGCTCTGTCTGTCTGTCCCTCACTAATGATTTTCGAGCGAGGTGCTTTACTCCCGTTGACTTGAGAGAAGTTAATGATGCAACATTTATCTTATTCTTGTCAACTATGTGATGATGATGATGATGATGATGATGATGATGATGATGATGATGACCGCTATTATTATCATTATTATTATTATTATTATTATTATTATTTGCTATGATGACAACACCACCACCAACAACAACTTTACTACTAACTACTACTACGACGATTACTACTACTACCACCACTACCACCACCACTACTACTACTACTGCTGCTACTACTACTATTATTATTATTATTATTATTATTATTATTATTATTATTATTATTATAGCTTCAGGAAGGACATGTTTAGTGAAAGGTTTAGAGAGTCTCCATTATTCCCTTCACTAGACCTACATTTTTCTACAACCTCCCATGATTTTTTTTTCGATTTTTTTTTTTTCTTTTAGTCTGGAAGAACCTGTCACAGTGAAAGGATTAGAAAGCCTCCATTAACCCCTTTAGCCTACCGCGAAGACGATTTTTTTTCTTTAACCTATAGATGATTTTCTCTCTCTCTCTCTCTCTCTCTCTCTCCCGCGGATCAATCCATATTTCTATCCCCAGTATTCGCTGTTGATAATACATTCCGTCTCTTTCTCTCTCTCTCTCTCTCTCTCTCTCTCTCTCTCATAACCAAAAACTTTCTTAGTATCTTCAGCACGAGGACGCTTTTCTTTACTTAGGCCCTTCTTGATCTCTCCAGACGGTTTTATTTAGCTTAGTAAAGATCTCTCGTACTGAAGGGGTTAATAAAGGCTGTAGTTAACCCCTCCAGTCCCAAAATGCTAAATAAAAATAGTAGAGAATAATAATGGAGTTGGGTGATGATGATGATGATGATGATGATGATGATAAGGAGGAGGAGGAGGAGGAGGAGGAGGGGGGGGACGAGGACAACAAGACGACTGTGATGATGATGATGATGATGATGACGATGAAAAAATGACATTGAAGGGGATATTAAAATTCATCTATGCATTTGTCTGTTTATTTATTTATTCATTCATTTTTTTCAATTATAAAGGATCATTTTTAAGGCCTAGGTTATCATGCGTCTATAATCTTTTTTTTTTCTTATAGCTTCCGCCCACGGGATCGGTGTGACACGCATAATGAAGCCAATAAATCTGTGTGTGTGTGTGTGTGTGTGTGTGTGTGTGTGTGTGTGTGTGTGTGTTTGCACCTTTTGCCACATGATTAATTTTTTCATTCTGTGTGTGTGTGTGTGTGTGTGTGTGTGTGTGTGTGTTTGCGTTTGCAACCCTTCGCCACATGGTTAGTGTTCTTTTCATCTCTCTCTCTCTCTCTCTCTCTCTCTCTCTCTCTCTCGGGTCAGGGGTCATGAGAGAAACTAGAGAGAGTGGAGTGTAGGGTGGTGTTGCAGGGGGGAGGGGGGAATTCGTGAGTATATTGAACAGTGTGAGAAAGTGTGTGTGAGAAAGAATGTGTGTGTGTGTGTGTGTGTGTGTGTGTGTGTGAGAGAGAGAGAGAGAGAGAGAGAGAGAGAGAGAGAGAGAGAGAGAGAGGGGGGACATTTATGTGTGAAAGTGTTCGTGTTTGCGTGTGAGAAAGTCCTCTTGCATGGTTTGTGTGTTTTTTTTATGTGTGTGAGGAGCGAAAAACACTGATTTGCACACACACACACACACACACACACACACACACACACACACACACACACACACACACACACACACACACACACACACACACAGAATGTGCAAGGAAAAGAACCGCTGCATTCATTTGCCAACCCAAATTCATTACTACTTCTTCCTGTGCAGGTTTTCTAATTAAGGTTGTTTGCAAAGGTGTGTGTAGTAGGGGATGGCAGGTGTAACAGTGTGAGATGTGAATGTGAGGTGTGGCAGTGTGTGGTGTGTGTTAGTGTGAGGTATGGAAGTATGTGGTGTGTGGTAGAGGGTGTGGTAGTGTGAGATGCCGTATGATTGAGTTGTGGTAGCTAGTATGAGGTGCCATAAGTGAAATGTAGTGTAAGGTATAGCAGTGTTGAGTGTATGTTAGCAGATTATAATGTGTCAGTGTATGAAGTATAACAAATAAGACAAGGCAGTGTGAAGCATGAAGTAGTGACTGAAGTGTGAAGTAACCTGCCAGTATGAATGAGTTGTTGTAGTGTGAAGTGCAGTAGAGCGTTAAGAGTGGTGTGTGGCAGTATGTGAAGAGGAGAGGCAGTAAGTGTGACGCGTTGCAGCGTGAGAAGTGCAGTAGTTATAGGTTCGCATTGTTGGTTATGGAAGCTCCCTAGCACATCCTCCATAGCGATTTATTTTTGAGTACGGCTGGTTGATATCAGTTTGTATGTAACTTATGCTGAGTATGGTGGTATGTGAATGATTTACGTGACAAAGGAGAGGACTGTAAGTAATGATAAGCAAAATAAATCGGTTGGGAGGAGGTGCGAGGGAGCTTTTTTAACCGACTAGAATATTGCCCATAGTGAATAAAAAACACAGTGATTTTTCTAACGTCCTTTGGTACACGAAAATACAACATATATATCATCTTCAGTGCTACACAATCTCGCGTCGTGGGAACTACTTTCTCTACGTGATGCCAGCCGCACCACACACGAGTTAATCAGGGAGGTATTCTTGCGCGGTTAAGAAGCTTAAAAACATCTCTTCCTTACCAATTTATTTCTGATTTTCCTCCGTTACCATAATCTTGTGTGTTATTTCTGCAATCTATGTTGATATTAAAAAGATATATGAAGCAAAAAAGAGGATACTAATGGGTATTTTGGAGGATAAATAGTTAAGGAAGAGGTGTTAGGGAGTATATAGGCCCTCAGTTCATATGATCCCACACCTGTCACGCAAGGGGCCATTAAAAATGTAGGATTTTTTTAAAAATATGTTTCCACATTGATATTATAATTGTAAAACTAATCTTAATTGTGTGGATCCAGTTGAAAAATTTTGACACTGATAAATAGACAGAAAAAGCTTTATAACATACACACACACACACACACACACGCACACACACACACACACCTGCTTTCTCCTTTCTGACCTAGGCCTACAGACACACGTACACATAAACACACACCATTAACATAAACATAACGGCACACATTCCATGCTCTCTCTCTCTCTCTCTCTCTCTCTCTCTCTCTCTCTCTCAGACCTAAAACCCTCCCATTCTGAGGTTGAGCGTGAGTTGTCTGTAGAAAAGAAGGGAGTTAATTGATCATAAAATAACTATATGTCTCTCTGTCTCTCTGTCTCATTAGCATACTCTCTCCATTCTGAATCTCTGTCTGTCTGTCTGTCCCGTCTACTATATTCTCTTCACTTTACCTTGGCCTAATTTCTCATCTCAAAATTTTCAATCTCTCTCTCTCTCTCTCTCTCTCTCTCTCTCTCTCTCTCTCTCTCTCTCTCTCTCTCAACAAGACTCTTTTCACCTTAACTTGGCCTAAACCTGTCATCTCCCCATTCTGAATCTCTGTCTGTCTGTCTGCATGTCTGTTCGTCTGTCTGTCTGTCTGCTCTACTCTTTCCACTTTAACTTGACCTAAAATTGCCATCTCTCTTTCTTACGTGCTGAGATATAGCTAACACGAGATGACCGCAAGAACACACCCCTAATCACGAAGAAGTGCTATGGAAAGTTAGTAGATCCGTCCAATCTTCAGTACCGGGCAATGGCAAGAGAACAACACAATAACGTAATGCTAGTCACGAAGAAGTGCAACGGGAAGGATGTAGAGCCGTAGTACTGTCTTATTCTGCTATGAATGTACTGGAAATAAAGCAGAAAAAAAGAAAGCGAAACTCCGAACCAAGTTTAGGTGAAAGGACTATATCAGTTTCTCTCTCTCTCTCTCTCTCTCTCTCTTGTGGGTAAGTGTAGCGGGTGGAGGTGAGGCCTAATTGATCATAAAATTCTCTCTCTCTCTCTCTCTCTCTCTCTCTCTCTCTCTCTCTCTCTCTCTCTCTTTCTCTCGAGGTGAGGTCCTAATAGATCATAAAAATCTGTGAAGCGGGAGTTAAAGCTACGGGGAAACCACAGAGCTTGACATCTATTCTTTAGCGATTTATTTTTCACATTACACCATAAATGAAATGCAATAAAAAGTTAAGGTGTAATAAGCCTAATACTAATTCTATTCTCATCGGTCAAGGAAGCTCGCTAACACCTCTTCCTTAGCGATTTGTTTTTGGAATTGGCTTGTTAATATACTTTTGTACGTTACTTATGGAGAGTACGGGGCTATTAGAAGTACCGAGGTATTTATGTAGCGGAGAAGAGGGTAAGGTGTATCAAAATAAATCGCTTAGGAAAAGGTGCTAGGGAGCTTTCTTAACCAGCCAGAAAACGGGCTTTAGAATAGCGGTGAAAATATTTAAAATTGTATATAAGAAAATGGTATTTATGTTTGTCTTTATTCACACCGCTAACAAACTAGCCACTGTCAGTTTGAAGTAGATATAAAAGTGAAAAAAAAAAAAAAGATCTGTTGTAGAGAATCGTTTATCGTAAAAATGTGACCAATTAGGAAACTTTATAAATATGAGTCTACCAATCCTTAGGCAACCCCAGTGTTTTACGTGGTGGGCGGGTGTGGTGTAAATAGATGGTGTCAACATTATATTCTGGTGCTCACTCCTCACCTCGTGTTGTGGCCGCGGGATTAATAAAACCACAGTGGGCTATCTCCTTTCACCCCACATCCAATTTCCTATTACCCCGTCCCGCGATGCTATCTGTTTTTTTTTGTTTTTTTTTCAATTAAAGGGATTAGGCCTAACCTTGAGTTAAAGGCTGAACACAATAAATGTTTAGCTGGTATAGTACACGGAAGTTTAGAGATATAATGCTCCTTTAATAACCAGGTAGGCCACTGTAGACTATGCTGCTTTTCTCAAACTTGGCCCAGATCTTCGTCCTTTTGTACTGTACCTTCTTTCACCCGGGTATATTGAAGGAGACAGTGATTAGGCTCTACATAGCCTACCGTACTTCCCATAACACTTTTTTTGTGTGTGTGTGTGTGACTAGCATCACAGTCTTGTGTCAGCCTACTCATGCAACTCAGCTTTACGCCACGTTAAAGTTAACAAGCAAATAGACAATTTGAGTATATATATATATATATATATATATATATATATATATATATATATATATATATATATATATATATATATATATATATATATATATATCTCAGTAACTTGAGCAACAGGAAACCCAAACTGTGAGTAATCAGCAGGTATGAGGTGTACTCTGTGTCACGGAACACAATACAAGAGCCTCGCTAGCGTCACAACGCTGCACTCTGGTTCCACCCACCCACTGTGTGTCTTCACGAGTGCCTGTGGTGATAAGGGGAGGGGGAAGGGGAGGTAACAATCACCCCATCATCACACTCACTATCATCATCAACAACAATATGAAGTGACTGCTGCACGAAGAGAGGCAGGCTGAGGCAGGTACTGGCTAAGTGAGGCAGGCACCGTACCAGTAGCCTACATGCAGGACCAAGACAGTAAGAAGAACCACTGACAGGCAAAAAAGATAAAGTACGAAGGTTTAGGGAAAGAAAACTGGAATGTAATTTTGTGGACTTTCATAGCTCTCTCATGGTCGAATGCTCTGTTAACACTGAGAGCAAATACAGGTATCTTGTAAGTAACTGTCGTGCGCAGCCAGAGGGCGGTGTAGGAGGAGGCAAAGAGAGAGTGGTGCAGGGTGAGGCAGGGTAGAATGAGGCAGGGAGGCAGAGTGGCAGGGCGACATTGACAGCCTACAGGTTAGATAGGGAAGGGTGGTACAAGGGCTTGGTAGGAAGACGGTGATATAGTTAAAGCAGGGAGAAAATGGTACAGGGTGAGACTGGCATGGTGCAGGGTGAGACAGGGAGAGGATGGTACAGGGTGAGGCAGGGCGAGGCAGGAAGACGGTGATACCAGTGAAGCAGGAGGAGGGTGGTACCGTAGGCTGCCGTGCAAGGTGAGGGAGAGGCTGGTAGAGGCAAGCACGTGAAAGGAAGAATGACAGTATGTGTGTGGGTGTGGGTGTGGGTGTGGGTGTGGGTGTGTGTGTAGGGGTGCGTGAGGTAGGGAAATAAGTAGGAAGAGAGGAAGAAGGTAAAGGATGAGGGAAAAAGGAGAGTAAAGATTAAAGAACAAGAAAGAGAAGTACAGGCTGAGGGAGAGGAAGGGAGGAATTAGAAAGTAAGGAAGAGAGAGGGAGGAGGTAAATGATGAGTGAAGGAAAGAGGCAGGGAGAGGAGGAAGAAACAGAGACACTGAGGCAGTGAAGGAGGAAGAGAAAAGAATCGGGATGAGGGAGAGAGAGAAAGGAATAGGGGTGAGGGAGGGAGAGAAATGAATGGGGATGAAGGAGGGAGAGAAATGATTGGGGATGAGGGAGGGAGAGAAAAGAATGGGGATGAGGGAGGGAGAGAAAGGAATAGGGATGAGGGAGGGAGAACAGAATGGGAATGAGGGCGAAATGAATGGAGTAAACAGAAAGAGGGAGAAAAAATTACAAGGAATGGAAAAAGATGGGGAATAAAGAGAGAGGAGGGCAAGGAAGTAAATATAAGTGCTCATGTAACATTTGGTGACCCTAAACAAAACTCGTACCAGGTGTTCACATGAGGAATGCGGGACGTGTTTTTTCTGAGCTGTAAATTGAAGGAACCTTGACTTTTTATATCCTGAATCATTGGCTGTGCATGTGTTTGGAAGAGCGACCGAAGTGGAGGAGAAATTTAACAGAATGAGAGGATCGTTAATATTCTTTACTTATTAGCCCCTTCAGTAAGAGTTTATATATATATATATATATATATATATATATATATAAATATCTATATATATATATATATATATATATATATATATATATATATATATATATATATATATATCTTGGCCATCCTAGGGTTATAATGAGATAGGCTGGAGGGAGGTAGTGACACAAACAGGATGTAGTGAGGCAGGAAGAGAGGCAGGTATAGTGACGCAGGAAGTACCGTAGTAAGACAAGAAGGGAGGTAGGAAAATGGTGAGGTAAGGAGGAAGGTAATGAGGCAAAAGGGAGGTAGTGAGGGAGGGATAGAGGTTATGTTTGTATTCAGAGTGGCTTTAGAGATTTCGTAACACCTCTACCTTACCGATTCTTTCAGCACGTTGCGCCTCAGTATCTACGTATGTTATCTATAGTTTTAATACTGACATACTTTGCATCAATAATATAAAAGGAAGACACTGAGGTACGGTAGCTTAAAACATGCAGAATAAATCGTTAAGTAAGAAGTGCTACGAAGCCTCCAATGCCATCTCGGCCCGTATCCTCGTCTGTTGAGGAAGCTCTTTAGCACCTTTTCTTAACCGCTTTATTTTATTTATTACACCTTACTGTCCTCTTCTGTTACATACATCCTAACAGTATCGCCATACTCTGCATAAATAACGTACAAACGGATATTAAACACCTATATCCAAAAACAAATCTCTAAGGAAGAGGTGTTAGGCAGCTTCTTTAACCAATGAGAGTACGAGCCTCAGTCAGCTGGTTGTGAAGAAAGCATGGAGATACTCTGAAAGGCGGGAAAGAAAGAGGTGACTGGCAAGGGTAAATAGAAGCGCCGGAACAGATTGCTACGGGGTGAGGAGGTAGAGTGAGGCAGGCAAGAATGTGGCAGGCTGGAAAGTTGGCAGAGTGTATGAGAAAGAGAGGAATATGGGAGGAAGGAAGACAAGCAGGAATAAGGAAGGGAAGGATGAAAGGAGGAATGAAGGGAAGTAGGAATAAGGGATGATGGAAGGCAAGAAGGAATAGGGGAAGAGGGAAGGTAAGCAGAAGTAAAGTAAGGAAGGTTGAAGGGAGGAAGGGAGGGAATGATGATGAATAGAAGAGAGGGAGGAAGATACTGAGCGAAAGGAGGAGAGGGGAGGGGGAGTGAGGTAGGAATCAGAATAAAAATAAGAATCAAAATACCGGTACTTTATTCCAAATGGTTTTTCATCATACAATAACCGTCAATATGGCGGTCAGTTCACCAATATAGCCTAAAAATAATACAGTAAAGTAATAGAATAATATGGAATAAACGCTACCCTAAAGTATATAATGATTTTAAAATCATGCCACTCTTCAACCACAAGAAACATATTAGATATCAGGAAACCAGGTAGCATCGTAATTTATAAGACAGTAAATCAGCGAATGTTTGAAACTGAGAGGTAGCCAGCAATGTGGTAGGAATATGCAAGAAGGAAGGGAGACAGATGTGAAAAATAAGACTGGGAGATACGGAGATAAACAGAGGGTTATCAGGGAGACACGGAGGTTGAGAGCGATGTAAGAAGGAGAGACCGAGAGAAGGGAAGCAGGGAGGTGGTGGGGCATGTAGACAATAAGGTAAACTGGGAATCAGGAAGGGAGGCAAGGAGGAACTGAGACAGGTAGACAGGGAACTGAATTGAGGAGTGGAGGGAGACTGTGTAGTAGTGAGCAGAAGAGAGAGAGAGAGAGAGGAAGACAATACTGTAGTGAGAGGGGGAAGGAGGCAGTGCGGGGAGGTAAGCAAGCAGTGAGGCAGTGAGCAAGACAGGCAGGCACTGACCGTAGTACAGACTCTCTCGATGACGGAACCAGTAGAAGGCTGCAGCAGAAATGAGACGGAGGGGTAGCAAGTCAGGAAGCAGGGATGGAGGCAGGGAAGTAGTGAGACGAGGAAGAAGACAAAGCAGGGAAAGACGCGGAGAGAGGAAGAGAGGTAAATTAAAAGACATTGAGGTAAGTTAAGAAGCAGGGAGGGAAGTTTGGAGTTTGAGGAGTAGCCAAAGGGTGCGGGGGAGGGCAGCGGCAGTCCTTGAAATATGTCTGGCCAACACAAGTTTCCGGGGAGCTACCCTCGTCCTTCTCTTAAAGAGTTCTCAATGGGCCACGTCGGATTTGCCACCCCATTTTTTTTTTTTTATACAACGTTCGTTCTTAGCAAATAGAGGAGTTAGGATGCAGGAACAGAGACTGGGAAGGGGACATGTTAGCAGGGAGACTGAGACACGTAGGGAGACAGAACAGAAAGATAAATTAAGAAACAGAAAAAAAAATCAGCTAACCGTGGTGTATACTCCGCCGATGATGGATCCTAGTAGTAGGCTGCAGCAGAGGCAGGAGGAGAGCAGGGCCATGGCGTCCACACCTGCTCAGTAGGAGGGGCATGGCAGGCATACTGGCGGCCCTATGCTTCACCGCCGCCACGGGGAGGTGTGCCAAGGGTAACGCATCACTTTACGGTTTCCTTACCAGTTACTTTATACTTGCTGCCGACACACGATTGTATTCTGTGTAGGGTAGACTTCTGTAAGTGGTGCAGTCCGTTTCATTTCATTTCTTTTCTTTTTGCTAGCATCTTAACACATCACTCCACATCTTCAAAATCAAGGTGTTTTATTCTTGTTTCCGCCACACGATTGTTACGGTATTTAGGGGTAGAGCACTTAGGGGTAACGCATCAATTCATGGCGTCAGAACCAGTTATATTATTCATGGTTCCGCCACGTAACCTAACCCCTAACAGTAATACGTCTTTCATATTTTACTCTTGCTACCAACACAAGACTGTATTCAGCTTTGGTGCTATTGGGGTGCACGTTTCCTTTTATCCTTTTCCAGTTTCTTACGATGAATATTCCTGTTACTGTCAAACTATTATATTTAGCTTAGGGGAGACCTCTAGTACTGAAGCGGTTTAAAGTATTCACTGGTACTTTCACATCTAGGTACAGTTTTCTAGGTAACGTTAGACGATTTTATTCAGAAAGTGGAATTCTCGTGCAAATTACTAGCGGACCATCACCACATCAGTGGCGTAGCTAGGTCTCGCTAAGTGGGGGAGTCGGGGTGGGGCCAAGTCTTAATATGGGTGGGTAGGGGTGGGGGTGGGGGTGCGACTGCTGCGCAGTGTGCTCACATTAAATAATTCTGTATCTGAAAAAGAGGTGCCGATGTTTTGACATGGGGGCTCAGGCCCCTACAGGCCCCCCCCCCCTTAGCCACGCCAGGGCACCACACTCACTCATCGATTAACAGACATAATTATTATCTTCCTCCTCTTCATCATATTCCCGATCTCTTTTCCCATCCAAAGATGGCGTGAAGTAGGGTTCAAGAAAACAAGAAAAAACATAAGAGAACTAAGCAAGAGCATGTCCAGTGCAACAGCCCATACACTCGTTCCCTCACCATTCAAGCCCCGGGAATCCTCATTTCACCTTACAGGCATAAACCCCCACACATAGGAGCCCAGTAATATCTGAAAGTCAATCCAATGACTAAATTTAAAAGAAAAGGGGGGGAGGGCATTCACTAGCTCCTCTGTACAAAAGTCATCCTACCAATTCAACCCCTTGCCAACTCTTTTGCATCCTCAGTCTCCCTAAATCGATTTCTCAATACACTTATTTACCAAATTTATTCACCTTCTTGGCCTACCACTCCTCCTCCCTCCTTCAGACTCTCTGATACAACAATAACCACATTTCTTATACCTCTTCTCTCCATACGACCACATCTAAGCACTCTTTCTTCAACTCTTTGGTCCGCAGATTTCCTTACAGCACACTCTTCATGAATCACACAATTCCACATCCAGTACACGCTCCGCACTCTATACACATCCCCAGTATCCCCAGCTCCACTGCTTTAACTTCACTATATACGCCACACCAAAGTCCCACACCCGTATGTTAATGTTGTCATCAAAATTCCTCGAGATAAATGGGGTGCTGGTAATAAGTATACAATATCTAGCATACACTACCAGGGGATCAAGCCATTTCACAATAGGGTACTCATAGCAATAGGCCTTAATAACAAATGTCGCTGAACAGTTGACAGGATTTTAATACCAATAACTTAATCACACAATTTCAGAGTATTAGGGTTAGGATGTTGGAGATAGTTTGCAATATCTCGCTTATTCTACCCGGGAATCAATTTTACAAGTCAGGTGCAGCTGGTGAGGGACGCCTTCCCGTGGTGGCACCGGTATAGTAAGGTGATTCTGCTGCCTGGTTATACAAATTCCGTCTACTCCTCCCGTATCTCTTCCAGGGAGTATGGTGGACTGCAGGAAAACGTAGCTTTAGCCTGCAGTCTACCAGGTTCACACTAGGATGAGCTGGGGGGGGGGGGATGCAACAACAGCAACAGTGTGTCAGAATATACATGGATGTGGGTGAATAGTTTACTAGGCTACAAAACACTACTCCACTGTACACACACGTAATCCAGGTAGAGCTCCGTGCCAGTTGACTCCATCGCTAAACTCTGGCACTCATATATCACCACCATCACAAGTAGTGCTTCTGTTCCGTTACTTCGTTTTCAGTGGGCGAGGTCTCACGTGACGGAGAATATAAGTCTCCGTCACAAAATCTTCACATCTCATAATAAGTCAGACTCTAGGAGGAATGCTATTATGTATGATATTAAAGTTTAAGAGCAGTGGATAGTTTAAAATATAGGAATAATGGGCGAAGATGAAAACACAAGCTTTTTTTTTTTCGTTTTTTTTTTTTTTGCCTACTCCTTCCAAAAATTTCAACTTTCAGTAATTCAAGCACCAGGAATTGGTTTTATCAGCTACTGCATTAATATCAAGACCAGTGGATTTAGTCTGATAAATAAATAAAACGCAGAAGATCACACGATGAAGGATATAAGCCTCTTTCCCAAACGCTTTTCAATTTCATGATAATTCAAGCACCATAAGTGGGTAAGGCCGTAGCATTCTAGATATTTTAGAAGGATTAGTAACGCCTCTTCCTTGGCGAATTACTTCCTCTTGTATACAGTTCATAGTTTTAATTTGGCCATAGTTTACATTAGTGACACAGGAGAGGTTCTGAAAGTACAATGTGCAGAATAAATTGCTGAGGAGGACGTGCTACGAAATATCCGAAACCACTTAGAATTCAACCCCCAGTGGACACAAATTTAAACGTGGTGATGATGGGGATGTTTCGTATCACAGCAATCCAGAAAAATGTATCCCACCTCCACCACAGCTTTCCAGACACTGAGGGAGTTTGTAGGGACGGCGTGGCCAGTCCAGTCGAGCCAGTTGCCAGCTACGCACCTAAGACGCAACCACCGTGGATTTACTCGGGCGTGGCGGACATTACACCCTAAACCCAAACTCATTCTCCTAGGGTAAACCGCGCCCGAGGTAGAAGTGAGGAATCCGCCAATGAGTTCTGATGGGCCATAAAAGGTGCGGTCAAACGGTAATTGTGCCCCCGCCCTTTGACAACCCTGCTGTATCCAAACCCGCCCACAATCAAGCTAGCACACAGTCAAGCCTGCAACACGAAAACCCACACGTACGCCCAGGGCAGTTGCTAAAATGTTTAATAATGGGGTGACCAAGGGGTGGCCAAGCTTAATTGAGGTGACACAAGAAAAACACTTTAAGGGGTACAGGGATACTCCTCTAGAAATTTGGAATGGCGACTGGGGTGACCAGGCATTTCAGGAGTGTCCAATGCAACCCCGGGCACCCCTCTGGCTACACCATTACATATAACGCTGCAACATCAAAAAACCCTAATTAACAATCCCGCTATATATTAACCCGTCCACTGGCAACCCTGCTACACTAAAACCGCCCACACACAACCCTGCTTTACCAAAACCCGCCCAGCGACGGCCCCGTTACGGCTGACGCGGCCTGGTTACATCTTGTGGTGGCGACTGTGGTGACTCCCCCAATCTTGTTGACAGCAGGATACGTGCCACAGCCTCATAATCAAGACTATTATGAACTATAAATGCAATGTACTTACGTAATTCTCGTGCATCGGCATTGGAAGTACTGGATTATAATTTTCATACATTGGTGTTTTAAGATGAAATTATACCAGAGTACATAATCCTTTCGGCTGCGGAGCAAATGAGGATCTAAAACACGTACAGTTCCCACACAGAGATGTTTACACATATATGTGTACATCTGGTGTGGTGGTGTGAATGAGTGAATGTATTTTACTGGTTAGTGCCGTTACAGAGGCCAGGCCTGAAGATACAGGCCCTGTACTCGTCCATCCAGCAGTTTTCAGTTTTCTCTGTTTTCACGAAAACCTGCAGCACAATATAAATTGCTTTATCATTGATAATGGATATAACTTTAAACCCTTGAGAACTGGTAAATTCCCAAATATAGACGATGTGGTAAATTTATTTGTAAGGAAAGAAAGGCTTCATAGAGCATACACATCATCACCATCACCACCACACCAATACCATTTACTGTACCACTTTCCAGTTTTATCAGATGTATATGAGGGAAATGTTGATAATGCTGGGATGTATGGCAACGCTGAAGATGATGTTAGATATGTGACACTCTGTAGGTAATGTTAGGGTATGTAGCAGAACTGTAGGTAACATATTGAGGTATGTGGCACACAGTAGTGCTAGGGCATACGGCAACACGGTTATGTGGCAAATTGTAAATGATATTGGGATATGTGGAACACTGTAGATAATGCTGGGGTATGTGGTGACACTGTAGATAATGTTGTGGTATGTGGTGACACTGTAGAAAATGCTGCGGTTTGTGGCACCACTGTAGATAATGCTGCGGTATGTGGGACACTGTAGATAATGCTGCGGTATGTGGCACCACTGTAGATACTATTGGGACATGTGCCACACTGTAGATAATGGGGTATGTGACATACAGTAATGTTGGGGTATGTGGCACCACTGTAAATGATGTTGAGGTATATGGCATCCTACTGTAGATAATGTTGGCATAAATGGCATACTGCAGATAATGTTGGAGTACATAAGACTCCAGATAATACTGAGTCTGTGGCAACACTATTGGTGAATATGGCAACACGAATTTAAATACCTCACAATCATAAACAAACCCTAAATTTCGTAAACAAAAGCACGTGGTTGAATACTGTTTAAAGAACATGTTTTGTTAATATGAATAAATCTTAAGAACAATTTGAATGGAATTAAATCGACAGTACGAATGAGTTCAAAAGCATATCATGTGTTAAACTTCTGAATGAATACTTTCTGTTGAGATTTAATAGCACGTGGTTGAGAGTAACGTAATGAATGAGATTTAATACTTCATGCATTTGCCTTTTAAGTTACTCGATCCGACCACGTGCTATTTATTTATGATTTCAGAATATTTAGTCTTTTTGCCACCTATCCAAATATTGTCTGTAGTACTTGTAAATACTTTCTTTTTTCTATGCAGTATTTTTCACATATGCTTTGTAAAATTATGGTGCCAGTGAGGGATGCCTTCATGCGGTGGCACTGATAGAACTGAGGTGATCCTGTGCCCGGTTAAACCCACGTCCCTCAGTTCACTCCCTATGCTGTGGAAGGAATGGTGAGTTGCAGGAGGGCAGTTTCTGTCTGCAGTTCACCAAGTTCACGATGAGCCTGGGGTTGCTACTGCTACTAGGCTACTGTCAACAGAGTTACTAAATATCTCAACAGTATACACAGTTATGCCACGTACCCCAGCCTTATTTACAGGGGTGCTACATCCCCCAACGTTAGCACCGCGGCTAAGCGCCTCATGGTGTCTGTCCCCACCTTTAACTTCTGGTATGCAGGTAAAGGATATTTCTCTAACACCTGCCATCATGTGAACATACAAATGAACGATTTTTGCATTTAGTTTCTGGGCTGTACAGTTGGGCACAAAGGCACGCTAATATTTCATCCCTTCTGCATACTTTCCTCTGGTTGCTAACATTCTTGAGCTGAGAGTGGCCTAATATGTTTCATTGTCCTCGGATGATTATTTTTCCTCTCCGACAAGGAGAGTATTTCACCCCTGTTTGTTCGTTTGTTTACGGGAATACACAAAAACTAAAAGAGTAGATAGCCCATGTCCAAGGGAACAATCGATTAACTTTTGGGACCGATCCAGATCGTATTACAGATTCTGGATCCGGAAAACATTTTGTTGTGAAACCCTAATGACGTAATCAATGATGAGAAAACCTAACCCATTATGAAGAGTGGCTTGCCCTTGTCGGAGAGCTGGGCTCTAGTGAGTGCCCCTCTAGCTGCTGTATACCAGCTGTATATGATATGTCGGGAGGAAAGTAATGGACATACCCTTAGTGTGAAATAGATGCAGTGGAAGAGTAAGCGATTTTTTTTTTTTTTTTTTTTTTTTTTTTTGGCTATAGCATGGGCAGCAGATTGGTTCTTCTAAATCGCATACTTTGCATTCCACAGGGGGATGCATGAAATGAGTACAGTACTTTTTAGTGTAAAAAGGCCCCAGTTACCTCTTTGTGTAAATAAGGTAATAAACATCGTCGTTTTAATAATAATTTTCGCTGAGGCTACACATCCACAGACGCAATAATGTGGGTACGTAGGAAGTAGAAAAAGTACAGATATTTCTTCTACACCTGGCATCCTGGAGTTGTATTTATAAGAGATCCTAACCAAATTTTACCATAACCAAGTCTCTAGAAGTTAAGTACTGTTAGAAACACTCAATTTTTCATATTTTGTTACTTTAAATATTCACTCTTATTTGATTCTTAAGTGTTTGGCAGTTGTGTGGTTGGAAGACAAACGTATACATTCACAATCATAAGCACAGGTTGAGGAGGGTCTAAGAATACAGGACCCCGGTCAGTGATCTCCCAAATTGCCTAGGGCCACTTCCTCCATATTCACAAATTTTCTGTAGCTTGCGTATAGGAGTGTTTGTTTATCCCTGTGGCTTCACTTACCCACCATAACTTCACAGCAAAACTAGAATGAATAGTAAAGGTAACTAATATGACAAGGTAAGCGATTTCTGATGATAGTAAACTGTTCAAGGGACCTGTGTATTCTGCACACTGGTAGATTCTAGATAAATACAAACCCAGCAGAGTACTGTAGCTCCACACCTGTGCCAGTCTCACTATAAATGGGCTATGAGCCGTATCCACAAAGTTTCCTGAACTTAGGCGTAAGAATCCTAGCTTAAACCAGTATCTTCACTCAAATGTCTGGCCGTCTGCCAATCACTTTACAACCAAGCCAGTAGAAAATGTGGCCAAACGGAGTAATTTCTGGTAATAATTAACTGATATAGAGGATTCTTCATCTTCAGAAAAAATGGTTAGGCTCTTACATGCATAAGGCCCAGTGTTTTGTAAGATGAGGAAGCAAACTATAACGTCTATGTGACTGGAAACAACCACTTAAAGATCAAACGTGACTGTTGCATCCGGTGGCGGCATGTAACCACAAGTCATTGTTTTATATAGTTTTTCCAAGTCATATTACGCAACTGTACTTCCGCATTTTTATACAAACATTAATTATATAAATAATGCATCAGTTGCACAATTCCCCATGTGATTATGAATCTTTGCTCTTTTTCTAAGCTTGCAAAAGTAAATGAGTGGAGCAACCTCAGTATCACAAGTTCAGGTTGCAAATTATCCGTGAGAATCATAGTTATAATCCATTCCCACAATGGCAGTACGCAGCCATTAAGCTCAGACGCCTGCATAATGACTCATCATAGTAAAGTGGAGGCTATATATTACCCTAAAGTATTGCATTACTCAACAGCCACAGTACTGGAACCAGATTCTTGAACAAGCCTAATCATGAAAGCCCTCTCGTATTTGTTTATATACTTTTAAGGTACAAGTAAATGTGGATAAAACAAGAATGATGATATCTAGGGGTGGTAGTGGTACTGTCAGAGCAGAGGGATTGTAAGCCATCCTGATCTTGCTGGAGTCTCTTGGGTGTGTGGAAGAGCATTGTTTTGGGGGGACATGTTATGTGCTGGAGGTGGGGTTGGAGATAGCTCTGTGGCTAGGGCGAGGAGTGATTGGAAGTAATTCAGGGAGGTCTTGCCTCTCCTGAAACTGAGAGGGCTTTCCCTTCGTGCCAAGGGTTCCTCGTATGCAGCATGTGTTAGGTGTGTAGTGCTGTACGGTAGTGGGACCTGGGCAATAGATGAAGAGGATATTTGTAGGCTCAAACGTACAGAAATGATAATGATTAGATAGATATGTAGTGCATCCTTGAATGAGAGGCGTGGGGGATTTAGGACTGTGAATGAAGAGTTAAGATAGGACTTCAATGTATTATTGTTGTTAAAAAGGGACGTAGACGGAAATGGTCTGGGCAAGTTGAGAGGATATAAAATGGCAGGTGGTTTCATAGGGTGAAAGGTGTGAATGTTGAGGGTAGGGTTGCGAGAGACAGACCGAAAAAGACCTGGGACGAGGCCATAGAGTGTGACCTCAGGGATAAGAGACTGAATAGGGAGGCTGCCCGAGATCGAGCCGCATGGAGAGTGTGACCACGGCCGACTCCTGCAAGCATGTGGGAGCCTTTATAAACGAACAAGAGATGGGAAATTTCTGCCCTCTACATTCACTGTACTGTACTTCATGCAAAAACAAATCATAACCCTATCCATCATCCATTTTTTTCCCTTTCAGGAGCATAGGGGCCCGAGACTAAGCCACTCAGTCCTGATAAGTGAGGTGAAGGTGACCAGCCTCACTTGCCCGTGCAGCATTACGTGAGTAAACCCCAACCATCCCTAAGATGGAAAACCTTCTGAGCCCCATTTGGTTGGAGTGCCTTACCCCACCAGACATCATTTGGTTTTATGGATACCACTCATTGTAGTACAGATCCTGGGTTACAAGAAACCGTTTGGCTTGTCACTCAATGCAGAGCCACTTGATGGTGGCTTAACTTTGTGAGTGGATGGTGGTAGCCCCTCCCCCCCCACCTACAAAGTGTAATATACAAAATACCTTGCCAAGGAAGATGTGCCTCCTACACAAGAGATGAAGACCCCAAGGATAAGCATCCGAGCTGTTCAAGGGAAAAATGTAGGCACAGCTCACATTGAAGTTCATGCAATCCATACACCAAAAATAATGTTTACAGTGGAATATACACATCTTGTATTTCCCCATAACATTCATTTTTTTTTTTTTTATCAAGTTCCTTCGGTTTTGTCTGAGGAGTCTGATTGACACTTACCTGTCTCTTAGTTACACGATAATTTTCCTTTAAAAATTTACTTGGTAGGAAGGAAAACGAAAGGAGAATGCAGACTCTTTCCTCTTCTTCGTCTTGCAAAAAATAGAGTTACAGGAAGGAACTGATTTTAAGAGTTGTTCATTAATCTGGTTCCAGGTTCAAATCACTTTCTTGCTTTAATTTAGTTATCGAATACCTTTTGTAAATAACGGATGCTTTTTGTGCTCATTTGCATTATGTGTATGGCATACCGTACTTGCACTTTTTTCTTACCAAGAACTTGAGTATAAACTGAATGATGTGGAGGTTTGAGGTGGAAAAGTAATGAATGACAAACTGAGGGTGGTACGAGTTGGAGGTAGAGCAACTTGATGGCAGAGGACAGGGTGTCATGGAAGCAATTGTTGTGGCCAAACCTTTGAGGATGAAGGTGTCTGACTTTGGACAGACAGAATTAAAAAATGAATCTACCTAAACCACATACCTCCCTTTGCCTCATATTCCAGTTCTCAAGTATCAGCTGCTTTAGAACCATCACCTACTTACTCAGCCTCAACAGGCACTTTGGAATTCAGTGTAAAGATGATTTCTCCAACTTTGTACTGTGTATATTTTGTCTATCTATCTATTGCCAGACGTTTCAATCCTGTAAGGGATGGACACAAACAAATCGCCTCCATGTCGCCCTATCCCCAGCCATTTCACTGCCCTGCTCCCAGCTCACATCCCCCTCTCTCCTATACCTCTCCATTCCATCCCTTCATCTCATTCTTGGCCTCCTCCACCCTCTACCCCCCTCCACCTCACTCACATACACTCTTCTCTTCAGTCTCTCACTCTCCATCCTCTCCACATGGCCAAACCACCTGTGTGTGTGTGTGTGTGTGTGTGTGTGTGTGTGTGTGTGTGTAAGAAGGTATAAATTTAACATCCATCCAGTACCATGTTTGTGTGTGATCTTATACCTTTATACTGGGGTTTGATGAAGTGTCTGGGAAAGATGTGCAATAATACAATAATCTTGGTATAGGTAAGACCTTTACAGTCCTTCACACATGCTTACTCCATTATGTCATACTGCAAACATTTATCTCATGTCTATTGTCATTGAGTGTCTGTCAATGCACCATAATACTGTACATTGCTGTCCTTATGCACCTCATTCTCCTAGTACAAGAAAATCTTCAGCATACTGTACCTTCTGCAAAGAGATGTGGGAGGGATGGTGTGGCATAAGCAGATTAACCTCTTTAATCCAGTTACATATTTTTCATACAGTATTTTAATCATGCTGCCAACTGATTTTATTAGCACTGGACAGACCACTAGTAGTGAAGAGGTTAATGAAGGCTGTACCTAATCCTTCATCATTGTTCTGGTACTCAAACTTAGTTTTATACAATGAGTCTGAAGATTTTTTTTTTTAATGATTACTTTTTTCAGCTTAGGACAGACTTTGAATGGGGTGGGTGGGAAGATATAACCTTAACTCCTTCAGTACGACAGGCTTTTCGTAAGTGAACAAGTCATTTGGTATCAGCAGACATGAAAAAAATAGGATGTCACTGACTTTAAAGGGTAAGAATTGTTTATTTCATTTTTATTATTACTAAGATGTTGATTAATACTATTTCTCACTTAGTTCCTTATCATTTATTGTTCAGTGCCTTTCAAGTTAGAAATAGGTGTTTTTTGAGCTTCTTAAATACACACGTACCAGAAGCATGTCCCAGGTCATTTCATGTGTAAGCTGCATTTTGCCTGCATATATCCCAGAACTGACTAAAGAATACAGAACACAGCTTATACCAATCTGCAGAATTATGAAATAGCCCAGTTCTTATAGCTGTTAAGTTTTTATGGCCTGGCATAGTCATCATATACCTGGTAAACTACTGTACTACATATTTACAAAAGCACGGAAAAATACTGTACCAGTCTTCATGAGATACAAGTTTGACATTTTTTGGTATTGTATTATGTCTGCAATATACCGGTACATGAGAATTTGTCTCTCAAGTTGATTTGCCAAACTTCCCCACCATTTACAGCATTAGTTGCATGGAAAAAGTTGTGTCACATTGGAAAACATTCCTAGCTTATAACAAGGACTACCCATACTACAATACATAAACATTAACACAGTGAAAGAATATTGCAGGTAATGTAAATGAAAAAATACAAGCTTGCGTAGTGTTTGGAAATTTATTTTGAACTTGCAATACACACCATTACTCAAAATTCAGGGCATTTTTTTAAATAGCTACTTCAAAGCAAATACCATGCAGGAACACCTACAAATTGCAAGGTGAGTAATCACTTAGATTTTGACTGCCAATACAATGCAATAGTGCAATACAAAGGTAATAATGTGTAAGGATTCAAAAGGAACCACTGTAGGGGATATCAAGTTTAATTCATCTTTCATTATACCATTGACAGTTGCTGGATCACCCTACCAGCCATAAGTCAACCACTGATTCAAGTTCACAAGGTCTAAAACAATTTATAGAGCAGCCTCCAGCAAACTAACATTCTGAAGGGGCTGTTAGACATGACTGCAAGATTGAGTTTCATAATGATCAAAGTTTAATGTGAGAACCAAGTGTGCCAAGATATGAAAGACTAGGGTATTTCTGGTGCTGCTGTCTGGGGCATATCAAAGTGGAAGGCAGGTGTATGTCGAGAATGGATCAGGTGTGTGCCAGCAGGTGTAGATAAACCCCCAGTGCATTAGCCTGGAGGCCAATGCATCTGGCGTCCTCCCATGACATGCAGGTGGAGGTGATAGACACTCTGTGCTCCATCTTTTCCGTTGTTCACCACCAGTCTGAAGCCGTTGTTCAGCCCCTGCTCCTTGGCTACACGCTTTGCCACAAGCATCATGTGACCCAAGAGCTGAAAAGACAAAACCTAAGTAGGATTTTGCCTATATGCAAGTTACAGTACCGTACCTACAATGTACTATCTAATGACAACTAGTATACCACATCTAAACAGATTTTATTCCTCTGTTCATCATCCAAAACTTTTTCCCACCTAAAGACGGGATGTGACAGGACCTATAAACAATGAAAGATAAAGTATATATTGTATGAAAGTGGGAAAACCATCAACAGCATGCACAGTGATACTGACCAAACATTCATACATCACGGACCCTAGAACCGTGGCT
The DNA here is from genome assembly GCF_032717465.1 of Coenobita brevimanus. Classification (NCBI taxonomy): domain Eukaryota; kingdom Metazoa; phylum Arthropoda; class Malacostraca; order Decapoda; family Coenobitidae; genus Coenobita; species Coenobita brevimanus. The sequence goes on along the minus strand of NC_136969.1, from coordinate 29,079,914 downwards.
CATCTCTTAAGCATTTCTATAAACAGTATCCAAACATAAATGAACCCCACAAATGTCACACATACCTCAGACATCAAACTTATCATCCAAATATACCAAATACTTTTTACAGGCAGCCCTTGTTAGGGATACGTTCTAAAATATAATCTTTTCCATACATCTGGTGGAATGGGTAAATGGGTAAATCAGTTTTGTAAGTACAGTATCACTGAAACCTTAAGTGTCAGTATTCTGAAATTTAGAGAGAAAATAACAGCAAAAAAACAAAGATACAGTATCTCAGACACTGCCTGTTGACATTCAGTGAAGAGTAAATAGCTGGTCAATTTTTCAAACTGATGAGGTGCTACAAGTGGTGTATCTTACAGATCTGTGCTAGAACCAATTAAGTTCTTAGTCACTGGTGTGGCCCAGTACATAACATGTTGTCGTAAATCTGGTGAACTGAAGATACCATACTACTCTGTCCACACTCCCAATTATCTATTAATTTATTTATTTTGTTTGAGGCAAACTGAAGGCACCCTACTTTTATTTAAGCCCTTGATTCTTTTTTGCAGTATATTTTCCCATTACCAATGATTTTTTGTTCTTAACTTAGGGAAAGCCCCAAGTAGAGGACAAGTTAAAGACGGCTAGACCTAACCCATGCTGTTAAAAATGCTTATTCCAGAGTGAGTACAAGTTTTCTGAGGTAGAAACAATAAAGGAAAAAATACATCACTGGATTTAATGGGTTAACTTGAAGGGATATGACCTGAATCTATCTGGTAGGTAAAATGACATGCATTTACAAAGAAAAAGAAAATGTGGATGGTTAAGACTGGGAGGCAGCTAGTGCATGGATTCCAGAGGCTTGAATGGTGTTTGAGTGTTTGATTAATTTTGCTGAGTAATCTGTTGATAATTCTCCCACTTTCATGCTTCTTTATTTTCTAGACCCCAACTCACTTTATCCTTATGTACAAAAGAGACCAAAATAATGATGAAGGATTAAGTATAGCTTTCATTAACCTCTTCACTACTAGTGGTCTGTCCAATGCTGTACTGAATAAAACTGCTGGGTGACAGCAAGATTAAAGTACTGTATGAAAAATATGTCACTGGATTAAAGAGGTTAATCTGCTTACAACACATCATCCGTCCCACATATCTCTGCAGAAGGTATGCTGAAGATTGTCTTGTACTAAGAGAATGAGGTGCACAAGGAAAGCAATGAGCAGTATTACGGTGAACCGAGAGACACTCATTGATGACAGAATGGACAGGAGATAAATATTTGCAGTATTACATAATGGAGTAAGCATGTGAGAAGGATTGTAAAGGTCCTATCTTTACCAAGATTATTGTATTATTGCACATCTTCACTGCCAGACACTTCATCAAACCCAAGTATAAAAGGTATAAGATCACACACAAACATTATGGTACTGGATGAGTGTTAAATTTATACCTCCTCACACACACACACAAGCTAGTACCGGTATCTCAGTCACAGGTTTAATGTACTGTAGACTATACTTTGGAGGGAAGGGGAAGTTTCCTGAAAAACATGTTAATATTAAAGAATTAAGTGCATCTCTGATAGTAACTGGGTAATGTCGATTAGAAGACATTTTGACAATTTATCAACTACCTGGTACCCTAACTTAACCAATCACCTGAAGAGATATCAGTACATGATTGTATTCTTAAAAGTTAAAAATAAAAAACTGGAATTTAGGCTTCAAACTCTTGACAATTTCTCAAACATAAGACAAAGATGGACTGAGTTTACACTATGGTACTATAAATTTGCTGACTGCACTCTGCAATGCAGGAAGCAAGTTAACTACAAATAATAACCACAGATGTTCAATACCTAAAAAATTAAGTTGTTTGCATTCCTCTTTGCAATTTAAGGCTTAGGCATATAGCCTATAGTTTCACAACGTATGAATTAACCTACACAAATGAAGTCTCAATTTACCTGTTCATCAGAGTCTTCAGCATCAGTGAGAGTGGCAATGGCTTTGCGTGGGATCACCAGGAAGTGAATTGGAGCCTGAGGGGACACGTCATGGAAGGCAACACACTGAAAATACAGTAGGAGTATAACTTACTGCTTACAACATACTTAAAATATAGCCTATGATGTATCAGAAGTATAATTAAGGTTGAACTATTACATAACTCAGCAGTTATATCCTGTAAATGGTATCACTGTTCATGGTAAAATGACTAAGACAATGATTTTAAAAACTACTGTAAATAACAGCCATTCCCCCCTCCCCCCCAAAAAAAAAAAATAAATAAAATGACAATGCAGTATACAATGGAATTAAAAAAAAAAAAAAAAAAATACATGATGCTATTGCCTCTTTATTTCATCAACAAAGAATATTTCTTTATGAAATTTCTCAAGTACCTTCTGTGAACATACAGAGTAGGCATATTGATTTTTACTATTTTTCAATCTCAAAACCTAAAACATGTCATATCACTAAGTTATGGTATGTCCTGGTTTCACTGTGCTGGAGAGACGCCTTCCCGGAATGGCACTAACAATCAAATTGTTCCACTGCTGGTTATTTGACCATACCTTAACTCCCTATCTCTCGAAAGGAAAATAGTGGACTGTCGAAAGGGAAGTTCAGTCTGCAGTCTACTAGGAAATTATCCAGATGAGCCTAAAGCCACAATTAGGAAGTGCTATGAATTGTTCAAATAAAAGAATTTCTTCCACAAATTGAAAAGTCAGCAATATCTTGCTCAGGACTGACCTCACAGTATTTAAAGGGTGTTAACTTGACATACCAGTGAGTCTTCTTAAGTCAGTGGTCAAATAAAATGCAGGCATCAATACATTATTTCTAATCAATACTGTGGTGATGCAGCACTAGGCTTCTCCATTATTACCTCCCCACACACAACAAAACATGAGGAATATAAGACGAGGTTACTTCATTCATGGGCACTGAAGAATGAATGGCACAGGTCCTACACTTGCAGTGCCATAAATGAAGTTAGTGGAGTTTGAGCCATCAGTGAATTTCTATTGATCAGTAATACGTGTCATGATAACTTATATAAATATTCAGATGCAAACAACAAGTGGCTATTTCTCAAAGGCATATATAACGCCTGTCATAAGCTTGCTTGACTGATATAATCCTGATAAATAAGGCCATGCTGCCATACAAGTGCCGGCGTGGCCATAAAACATTTCTGACACTCTCACCCAACATCACAGCTGAAAATTATTACTACCCACTTTAAGTAAAAGTACTTACCTTATCATCCTCATGGATAAATTTAGTTGGTATTTCTCCACGAAGAATTTTTCCAAAGATAGTGTCGCCACCCGGGGCGGCACCCTGCGCCTTCTCGACTTCACTCATGGCTATATAGTGACACTACTCTCCCGAAATCGCTTCAGTATATACTCCACTTCTGAAAATTTACATTTAACAAACATTATGAAAATGTGAAAGATTAAAAAATCGTGCACGTACTTAGTTTCCGAAGTCACGTAATGTGATTAAGTTTTAGATGATAATATATAAAACCAATTCGGATAAACAGAAAAAGACTCAATGTCACTCTCCCAAACAATGTCATGAACAAATTGATTGGTGGATATCCATCGCAGTACAAGCAAAAGAAGGTGCTGAGTCATGCCACACATCTCCATCAGTAAGAAATGGAAAGCTTTCCCTTAGACAATCATGTACTCTGTGAGGGTGGAGTTACACACTTGGTGAACGAACGTGAACAAGCACAGCCGAACAAGCATTCGCGAGCATTCGTATTATGATCACATACGCTCTCTTGAGCATCTGTTCATGTACCAAGACGTCCGTAATTAAAGTAGTCTTCAATATCTCCACTGCAACCACTCACTTACTAGTAGGTCAAGGGATGAGACGACAGGAACATTTGCTGGAATTATTGTCTGACACCCATTCGTGCAATCATAATAACATAAGAATAGAGGATAACTGCAGCAGGCCGGTTGGCCCATGCTAGGCGGCTCCTAGAAGAGTAACTGACAGTTTCTCATCAACAGAAAAAATTGCAGCTAGTGAGTGAGTGGGTGACTGAGAGAGTAAGTCAGTGAGTGAGGAGAGAGTGAGTGAGTGAGGGAATGAATGAATGAGTGATTAAGTGAATGGCGAGTGAGTGGCGACTTTGAGTAACACGATATTCTCGTATTAATCTTTTGTTACAAATCAGTATTAAGGATGGCGGTATGTTAATTTTTGGCCAAGTCAATGTGAAGAGTATAGTCAAAATGAAATTAAAAAACAGACAATTAGTATGATAAAAACGAATCTTGTATCAAATTGGAACTCTGTGAACCCTAGAAGCTCCGAATCCCAACAGTCACCCTCTATCCGCGAGAGGGGGAGGATGTAGGCGTTGTTTGTATATTTCGTTTGTGATAATAGTGTGTATACAGCTTCCTAATCTTCTTGAGGTATAGGAAGGTAAGCAATGATGTTGTTCATTAGTCCTCTGATAGCTCTGAGTTCTTTCAGCTGCGCCAAATCGTCTGTATTAGTCTAAAAAAATAAACGAACGCTGTGTTGTTGATGTAGATGCGTTAGAAAGTGTTGCGAGAAGCATCCTCGGATGGTGTGGTCATGCGGAGAAGATGAAGAATGAGATGCGCTAAACTTCTTCCTGCTAATATTGGCCCAGATTTTCCTCCTTCTGTAGCTTATTGCACGAAGCTTAGTTGCAGGAAAGTACATTGCTACATTTCTATATTCGTGTTACATTTCTATATTCCTGCCATAGTATTCTTCTTGACTAGCATCATATTCTAGTATTCTTATTGCTACAGCTCAGCACTGAAGATGGAAGATGGCGATATTTGGCTTAGTTAAAGTGAAAGGAAAGTGTATGTGAGTTAGGTAGATTGGAAGACAGGTAGTGGGAGACCGAGAATGAGATGGAGGGATGCGATGGTGAGGTATATGAACGATGGTGGTGTGAGTTGGAGGTAGGGCGGCCTGATGACGGGTGACTGGGTAACATGGAGGCAGTTTATTCTGGGATTAGTTATAAATACATAATAAGTACCGGGATATAAATATTATGTCCATCGTTGTAAGAATCTCTCTCTCTCTCTCTCTCTCTCTCTCTCTCTCTCTCTCTCTCTCTCTCTTTCCGTCTATTAGGGCTTCTCCTAGGTTAATATAATCCTGGAAATTTAGTTTGAATCATATCTTTATCTCCATCAGTCATGTTAGGTTCAGTGTAGGACCTGATCTTCTACTCGTAGGAAGAGTGATTGATAGAATTAACCCTTCCCCATGCTGACGAAGTACGGATGGGATAGGAGTGTCTGTAGGAGGAGCGATGCATGTAAAAGTGAAAAACTGTATACTCAGAGGACGAATGAGACCCAGGATTAACCCTCCCCCATGCTGGCGAAGTATTAATGGGAAAGGATGTCTGTAGGAAGAGTGATGAGATGCAAGTGAAGAGCGGTGTAGCTGGAGGGAGAGTGATAAGCAGAATGAGCTTTTCCTCATGCTGGCGAAGCACGGCTGAGGAAGGGGTGTGTAGAAAGAGTGATGTTTGCGAAGTGGAAATAATCAAAGTATATGCTGGTAATGTTTACGTGTCACAGTCTCCATATGTCATTAGTAGAACTAATATTGTGTGAGTATATGCAGGTTTATGTTAATGATGTTTATTAATAGGCAATGGGCAATTCTGTAGTAAGGAAACAAGTGCTCGTGGGCTCTTCGGGCCCCTCGCTCTTGCTCTTGCATAGGGCACTCGCGCTGCTATAATATATTTTAGTTATAGCTATGGACAAAAAATTCCAGGGAGATCCTATGCCGGGCACCTGGAGCTGCGTTTTTTTTTTTTTTTTTTTTTTTTGTCAAAATGTGATCGCTCATTATAATAAAAAAATTTCAATCTTGATGGGACCAAGTTTTTTCACATCAGCTAATTTTTTAGCTATTTTTGTGCCAATTTTGGTGCGATTTGAATGTGTAGTTTCGGCCGCCCAAAATACACACACACACACGGCTAGTGCTATAGTATATTACATAAGTGGTTTTACCCAGTGTTGATATGTTTATTTAGATGCAAAACATTATGAAGATACCTTGTGTAATATTATCAGAGACAGCCTTATCTCTGCACATAGTCACAGCTCCACACACACATGCATCCACACCTCCACACACACACACATGCATCCACGCCTCCACACACACATGCATCCACGCCTCCACACACACATGCATCCACACCTCCACACACACATATGCAGCCACACCTCCACGCACACATGCAGCCACACCTCCACACACACATGCATCCACACCTCCACACACACCGTCATACCTCCACACACACACAGCCACCCCCCCCCACACACACAGCCACACCCCGCACGCACACAGCAACATCCCCCATCACACACAGCCACACCTCTACACACAGACACACACAGCCACACCTCCACACACACATATGCAGCCACACCTCCACACACACATATGCAGCCACACCTCCACACACACAGCCACACTCCCACACACAGTCACACCTCCATACACACAGCCACATCTCCATACACACGGCCACACCTCCATACACACAGCCACCACACACACACACACACACACACACACACACACACACACACACACACACACACACACACACACACACACACACACACACACACACACACACACACACACACACACACAGTAAGTAAGTAAGTAAGTAAGTATTTATTGACCACAATATCCAGTTACACATACAGGATTTCAAGCAACAATAAACCTTAGCATGATAAACAGTACATCAGATATTAGCAAACAATTATGGTTCACAAAACAAGCGAAGTATTAAAGGGTTGATCAGTGCATCTATATAGCCTTAATGAAAGATGGAAATCATTACACTTCTGATTAGTAACTTAACTACAATTTGACCAATCACCTTTTTTACGGAAAAACAAAAAATTCCAAAGATATATCATGGTTAGAATAAGAGCATACAAAATGAATTTTATACACTTTAAATAACATAGGTTATGATCAACATTATAGTACACACTAGCCAAAACAGGAAAGGACCTTATACACTATCTCCTCAATAGGAAACTGAGCATCGTCACCAATGATCTGACTCCAGGAAGTAAAGTTATATCTTGTACGTATGTGCTGAGTCAGTGGACACACCTCCAGTACATGCAACTCTGTTTACACAGCACCACACGGACAGAGCCGCTCTGCTATCGGGAGACGTCCCTGTCCACGCCGATTCCAACGGCCCGTCTCAATCGCCAGATTATGACTGATTACCCGCAGCCGACTAAATGCCATTCTGTGTACCTCACTAGTTTTACCACGACATTTATAGATCTTGTGAACACACACACACACACACACACACACACACACACACACACACACACACACACACACACACAATAACTGACTTACTGATTAACTGATTCAGTGATTAATTTACTGATTTACTGACTGACTGACTGACTAATTCTTTGCCTGCCTGACTGATTCTTTGCCTGCCTTACTGATTCTTTGCTTGCCTGACTGATTCTTTGCCTGTCTGACTGATTCTTTGCCTGCCTGACTGATTCTCTGCCTGCCTGACTGATTCTTTGCCTGCCTGACTGATTCTCTGCCTGCCTGACTGATTCTTTGCCTGCCTGACTGATTCTTTGCCTGCCTGACTGATTCTCTGCCTGCCTGACTGATTCTTTGCCTGCCTGACTGATTCTTTGCCTGCCTGACTGATTCTCTGCCTGTCTGACTGATTCTTTGCCTGCTTGACTGATTCTTTGCCTGCCTGACTGATTTATTTAGGGACACTGACTGATTGACATAGTGACTGTCTGGCTGATTGACTGATTTATTTATTTACAAACAGACTGATTAACTGACTTACTGACTGACTGACTAATTTACTGACACATCGCTGGACTGACATGTATTAAGTTTGTGTCTAAAAAAAATATTTATTTGAATGACAAAGGGTTTAACTAAAGCGTTTATTCTGTTCAGTACGATTCTCTCTCTCTCTCTCTCTCTCTCTCTCTCTCTCTCTCTCTCTCTCTCTCTCTTACTGTCCTCTTTAGATCTCTGTACAGGTTTTACGGCAGAAATTCCCCTAACAGTAATGTACATGCATAGGATCACTACTTACTGTCCTTTCGAGATCTAATTGAAGGTATTATGGCAGAAATTCAAGAGTCCTGCGCAGGATCCTTATTTACTGTCCTCCTGAAGTCTCTGTACTCGTCATATGGCAGAAATTACAGTTCAAAGGTCACCTGTCTGTCTGCAGTCATTTTATTATACAGTCCTAAAATAATCTTGACATTGTTCCTTTCAATAATAAAGGAACATTATTATGATATTTCTGTTGGCGCATCATTTATACTCCGACGGAAAGTAAGTCGTGTATATATTTGACAAACACTAAAAAAGTTACTGCACTTCTCACTAAAAGTTGAAACGAAATATTAGGTAATATGGGAGCGAAATGCAGGAATGGGAATACTCGTAAGTGTGAAGTCTGAAGCCAACCTTTCCTGGCAGTATGTTGTGGGCAGAGGACGGTCACAAACGCACCCAAGCTTTACTGGCAAGGAAAAGCACCCATCCATCCCGCCAACATAGTACTGGGAAAGAAAGTATATGTATGATTGATGAGGAAAGTACTCAAAATACAGTGTAGCTGACAAGGAGTGTATGCAAAAAAGTAGTAAGGCTTGAAATAAAATGAGAAGGAAGGAAGGAAAGGGGACTAAGGAAAGATATATAAAGAAGAGAAAAGAAAGAAATGAAAAAAGAAAAACGGGTAATCCAACACTCTACTTACAGGTGAAAAACTGCAACTTTTCACGATTGCTCTAAGTCCATTTGATTTACTTAGTTATTCCCTCTTTTTTTCCAGATGCTATAATCGTGTGCACTAATCCATCACTTCTCTTACAGCCACCTCAAGATTGCACATGAGGGACGTGGACAGAGTGAGAGGAGTGTAAGGAGTGTAGGTGTGTGAGTGAAGGACGCCAAGCCAAGACAGACCTGAGGACCCCATTGGTAGAGGATCTGAATCAAGTTGCCCTGTGCTGCCTTCCTCCTTCAGAAATCAATCCGACACTCCTTGGTTACAGAACGTGGTCTGGGTGAGGTATTGGTGGGTATATTTATTTCTGGTTTGCTTTACTTACCTGTCAGTTTCATTATTTAGTCGAGAATTGAGTCTGCATGATGTCTGTGTTGATCAAGGTGTGAGTAAAGACATTGGCTGGGTACTTCTGACTCTTCATTTTGACTTCCTCTCTCAGTCTTCGTTGTGTCTCTCTTTTTGGCTTTATAAGTGATCTTTTAAGGATCGGCGGTTACCTAAGAGCCCTAGTAAAGAAAAAAGTGCAATACAGTGCTTTAGAATGTTAGAGGAAGTTTGCCACATCTCCCACTGCCACACCAAACAAATCTAACACCGCCACACCGCACATGCCTCTCAGTTTCTCACATTTCACACACTAGCACACTTCATACTGCCGCATTTTCCACTGACACACTTAACGCTAACACACTTTACTGCCACATTTCACACACTAACATACTTCACATTGCCACATTTCACACAACCATACCTCACATTACATACTGCCAAACTTCAACACACACACACCTTACACACACACACACACACACACACACACACACACACACACACACACACACACACACACACACACACACACACAGCCTCAACTTCCGTCTCCTACCATACAGAGACTTTTTAATACTGTAATATAATAACCCTTCAGTACAGTTTTATCCATCTTAGAAGAGATCTCTAGTAGCTGATAGGGTTCGTGGAAACTATTTACAACCCATTAACCCATTTATACCCACTTACCGCAGAGTTCACCATTAAGTCAATTATAATCTTAATATTGTACACCATGAATAAAAAAAAAAAAAAAAGTCATGGTCCTGAAGATGCATAGATTTTTCAGGAAATGTAAAACTACCCCATAGATTATATACTTGTTTTGATGCCATTAATAGATCTACGTGTATGGTATTTTAATTCCGAGCTAATAATGTGGTATGCAGCCTCGTGTATTTGGTGCTCACAAGTCTTCCATCAGTGACCGTCAAAACTGTCGTCTTTTCATTCTCCTTTCGCCTTTTTGCCTTTAAGAATATTGACTAGCAAGAGATGAAGTTTTGAAGGCTATCTATGGTATATATGATTATGTATAATTCTTTCATGCAAGGAAGAAGGAACCAAAGGCCATTTTACTGAATATCCTAATGGCAGGTCTTCCTCATTTATTTAGTACTTTTTTCGTTCTTATTTTTTTCATTTTCTTCTTCATTTCCCTGCTTGTTTCTGTCGACCCATTCCTAACAGTAGGTAGTAATAACACGACTTTTTTCAGAGAGAAGAAACCAAAGGCTGACACACACGCAAGCTTGCACTAAACGAAAAGTCAAACAGAAGCAAGCCAAAGCCAAGACCATACCGTACACACACCGAAGAATGGAGGTGGTAGGCAGGGGAAGAGGCAGACCAAGGAAGAAGGCTGAAGAGGTGATTTTTGGGCAATGCAGGTGGGTGATTGCAAGACACATGGCATTTTCACGTCATTTCATCAACCCCTTCATTCTGGTGACGTCTCTCTCTCTCTCTCTCTCTCTCTCTCTCTCTCTCTCTCTCTCTCTCTCTCTCTCTCTCTCTCTACCCCTGCACTACAGTGAATCATTTCTAAGATGAAAAAAAATCGTCTGGTGGTAGCTAAATTAAGAAATACAAGGTGTCATTGTAGGGTTAGGCTTCAAACCACCTCTCCCAGTCGGCTTACTTATGCATTTGTCACGTTAATATACATAATATAATTTAATATTCACTTATCTTCATCCTTCTCCCTCATTCTCCTCATCTCGCCCCTTTACTTCCTTATCATCATCATCATCATCATCATCATATATTTCTCAGTTTACATGACAGATTATAGGATGTGTTGTTGGGCATTTTTAAGGATGTGGCAGAACGATAGAATTAAATTCACGTAATGGTAGAAATAATTGTGTGTGTGTGTGTGTGTGTGTGTGTGTGTGTGTGTGTGTGTATGTGTGTGTGTGTGTGTAAACTTAATCCACTAGCTTTGATGGTTTCTCTCCAGCTAACTTAGATAAAATAATTTGCTGTTTGCTGAAATTTATATGCATTTTTTTTTACGGTCACAGCGTTCACAAAGCATGTCATATACTGTTTCGTTCTGCTGAGTTGCTCTTAATTGCGTATAGTTGTATAACGTTAGCCAAAACAAACAAATTTTGCATTTAGCATAATGAAGTCTCGATATTTGATCTGTACTGTATCAAGATACTTTAGTTAGCCAAGAAAAATACAATTTTCTATGTTGATGGCTTCATAGAAAATAGAAGTTAAAGTGTAAACTATGATATAATGTTCTTTCTTGCAGTAAGCTTATTTTATCCCCCTCTTACTCTGCCCTATCTTAGCCTACAGCCCCAGAATGACCTACCGTACCTTACTTTTCTCTACCCTATACTACCGTTGCCCAGCCTACCCAATCCTAACTTTCCCGACCCTACCCTTCCATAACTTTGCCCACCCTAACTTTCCCTATCCTACCCTACCCGTCTACCCAACCTAACCCTAACTTTCCCTACCCTACACTACCCTACTTTTCTCTAACCAACACTACCCTTCCTCAACCTACCCTACCCTGCCCTGCCATAACCAACCCTACCCTACCCTACCCTAACGTACCTTATTTAACCCTTTTACCATTCTATATATTTTTTATCAATTTTCCTTTTACCCCCAGACGATTTTCTTCAGCTATAGAGATATTTTTCGGAACAGAGGGGTTAGATACAGCCATCATATCATTCCCTTCACCACGAGGGATTTTCCTAAGTTGAATAAAATCGTGCAGATAGATAAAATAAGTCGTTCTTGATCTGAAGGAGTTAATATTTCTTCTCTTCATCCTGAGAGGGTTTTCTTAAGCTGCACGAAATCATCTGAAGCCAACAAAGAGTAAGATAATGTCCGCAGATTGAGCGCGCCGTGTCCAACTCGCCACGCATCGAGTCCTGGAGTGGCCAGATGTTTTTATATCATTTAGACTTTACAAGGGCATAGGTTGGTGTCCTTCCGTTAATTTTTCTGGACTAACGGTAGCCTAGCCTCGTGCCCCTATGTTCTAATAAATAGGGTTTGTTAGTTATTTGCATCATGTTAATTATTACACACACGCACACACAAATCTCATTAACTACTATACATCACCATTTTGCATTCTTTGTGTCTTCTTGTAATACTTCATACTTACAGCATTTCATATCAGTAATATTTCCGTGTCTGTGTTGTAATTAAGATGTAGTTTAATAAAAAAAAGGTTTCATGTTTTAGTTTTACTGTAAATTCGGTATAAAATGTATTGGTATAATATGAAAAAAAAAAAAAAAGGTTATTTGGTTGATTGATCATAAAAAGAAAAAGAATGAATGCATGTATGGTAGATTGGACAGTTAACTGATACCATTCACTCACTGATTAAGTAAATGTATGATTGATTGTTAGTTTGATTAATTAAAGAAGATACAGTATAGTGACAGATAAATTGACTAGTAGATTAGAATAATTGATTAGCTGATTGTTTTGGGATCTTATAAGCTGGGTAAAATCTTGCATTTAAGTAGAATAAAGTAAATAATTCTTTCTCGGTCTGGAGGGGTTAATATGTCTGTCCAATCATCCTGAGAGGGTTTTCTTAAGCGACAGGAAATCGTCTTAAGCCAGTAAAGAGTAAAATTAATGTCTGTAGATTGAGCGCATTGTGTCCTACGTGCCACGGATCGAGTCCCGGAGTGGCCAGATGTTTTTATATCATGTAGACATTACCTGAGCGTAAAAGTGTCTTTCCCTTAAATGTTTTGGATTAACAATAACCTAGCCTTGTGCCCCTAAACTTTAATCAATAGGATTTGTTAGTTACTTGCATCAGTTCTCTCTCTCTCTCTCTCTCTCTCTCTCTCTCTCTCTCACACCCACACCCACACCCACACCCACACCCACACACCCACACAGAGCTACATGCATTTCATTAATTCCTTATTGCTGTGTTGATTGGTGTATAAATTAAGGCAGCATTAACCTCCTCACTGTTAATGAATACTCCTGTATATATCTATCTGTCTACTGTTTGTTTATGATCTGTCTGTCTATCTATCTGTTTACTTATCTAACTTACCCATTTTGCAGGTGGCTCTGGGCATGAATACGAAGCCTGTTCCTGAAGTCAGCCCTCCCTCCCACACTCGGACAACCTGATGGCGCCACGCAGCTTCACACTTGTGCAATTCAAACTATCTGTATTCATATTTTAGCCCCTGTCCGTCAATCACCTACTAATGTTTTTCGGATGCTAGGCGATTCACTCCTACCCGGGGTTCTTAACATTTTCCCCTGTCCAGATTATGATATTCTCACACCCCCTTCGTCAGACTGTCGAAATCATCACCATCATCATCATCACCACCACCACCACCACCACCATCATCATCATCATCATCATCATCATCATCATCATCATCACCATCACGATCACGATCATCATCATCATCATCATCATCACCAGCCCCTTTAGGTCCTACTATGACTTCAAAAAAATGTCAATAACTTGCTTATTTTACACGTAGATAACTAGGAACAGAATAAGGGGGGAAATCAGTATTATTTTATCCTGTTTATATGCCTGTGGAAAAACGTCAAATGACAAATATTACAAGCTAGCTACAATTATTCTACAACATAACTTTGATTCATCTGTTGAAAACAAAAAAAAGTGACTACTTCTCACAGTTGACGAGGTTTATAAAAAAAAAAAGTGGTGGTGGTGGTATAGCAAAGCAAATTAAATCATACCAGTTTTATTCATGCTGATCTTGAATAGGTAAAAAAAAAATAAAAGTCCCAAACCCCCAGATTTTGGTCCCCCCCCCAGGGACATGGACACCCCCCCCCAGTTAAGAATCCCTGCTGTAGACTTTTGCGAAGCCTCTGATGACTGCCCTGATGGTCCCTCATCTATGGAGTGCTTTGTATTTGATAATTTTAGTTTTCATATTATATTTACTTTTTTTAGTTATTTTGAGTTAACTTTTTGTTTTTCATATATTTTAATGTTTTATTTGCTTTTTTCATTATTTGTCCGATTTTCCATTAATTTAGAGATATTTCATATGAGACCATTCATTATATATATTTATTTACATTCCACCAGTTTCATTTATTTTAATTTGCCTTTTGCTTCTGATTATTCCCATTACATATCAAGTATTTCTTTCTTGTTTTACATTTATAGTTGTTTTTCTGATAGCACTGTCCTTTATCTGTTCGCATTTATTTGTTAATCAGGGCGTATTAACCCTTTCAATCCAAGTGTATTTTTTGTACTGTATTCCTTGTATCACCAGACGATTTTATTCAGCTTGAGTGAGAGGCTTGGCATTGGAGGGGTTAGTTGAGGCTTTTATTTAACCCCTCCAGCTTCATTTAAAAAAAAACAGGATGGACAGAGGAAGGAAAAACACAAGAAAAATCCATACACAAGTTACAGGTGCCCTCCATTCATTAAAAGAAATCTAACAGTTGGACCTAAATTGCAGTAGGTTGAATTTGGGGGAAAACTAAGCTGAATAAAATGGTCTGGAACTTGTAAGAATGAAATAGAAGACGTCATTGTGCTGAAAGGGTTACGCATTATTATTATTATTATTATTATTATTATAGAACGTGGTGAGTGTTTTTTGGCGTATCAGATAGAGCCAGGATTCCGGGGGCTTGAATGATGAGTGAATGGAAGCGTGGCCCATTGGATTAGTAAAATTTGGACTGTCTGGACGTTGTTACTCCTCACCCTGCCGTAGGGTGGGAAAGGTCCGGATGATGATAATGAATGATGATTATTATTACTCACCTTAAATGTCAGGACCAACTTGCATAGCTCAGGACTCTTACGCTCCTCGTGGGGCAAGGTTGGACTGGGTGATGGATGGATGGATGGGATAGTTTATTTTCTGTTAGTAATGATACATACTGTTAATATTCCTACTTCATTAGTAATACTCATATCAAATATTTTTTATTAGGTATGTAAGTAGATCGACAGATAGAGAGAGAGAGAGAGAGAGAGAGAGAGGGGGGGGGTTGGGGGAGGAAGGATGGGAAGAGAAAATGGGAAAAGAAAGAGAATGGAGAAAATTGCTCCTTAATTCTGAGTAACAAAATAATTCATTCAGAGAGTAACAGGACCTGGAAGCCATACCAAAAAATGCAGATATTTTATTTTTGTAACAGGTAAACCAAAACTGCATAGGATTATAGATTTTTATTTTTATAGGGACAGAAAAAGATAAGCAATCAAAATAACAGTAAAGTAACCCCTTCAGTGCGATGACGTTTTTAGTATGTTGTAGTTTTAACGCCAACAGACGATTATACTCATTTCTCTCTCTCTATCTGTCTGTCTCTCTCAGTTGACTAAGATCATCTGCAGGCAGCAATAATAAATTAGCAAGGATGTCACTTGACAGAAGGGATTAAAGAAAATATTGTAAATAATTTTCTTTAAAATGTAAAAATACATGTATCATTTTTTCCCTCCATATATATATATATATATATATATATATATATATATATATATATATATATATATATATATATATATATATATATATATATATACTGAGGTATAACGTGTTAAGTAAATAGTCACTAAGGAAAAGGTGTTACGATATCTCCAGAGCCTCTTAGAATACTGGAGACATTTATTGCTAGTCACCAAGTGCTATGCAAAGGATCTAGACACACACACACACACACACACATCTCTCTCTCTCTCTCTCTCTCTCTCTCTCTCTCTCTCTCTCTCTATATATATATATATATATATATATATATATAGCACTTGGTGACTAGCAATAAAGGTCTTCAGTATTCTAAGTGGCTCTGGAGATATCGTAACACCTTTTCTTTTGTGACTATTTTCTTAACACGTTATACCTCAGTCTCCCTTTATTTTTTTTTAACATCCCAAATAAAGAAAATATAGTAGGAGTTTTTGGCCGTAATCCTTTGGGGGCACGGTAGCAGAGTGAATAGAGAGATTGCCTGGCAATCTTCCAGACCCGAGTTCGATTCTCGGGAGATAGAGGAAAATGTTTAAAATTGTGGCAAGTTGCTTTAAGTGGCTTGCCAGTGGGCGTGGTCAATTCTAAGGAGGTGGGAGGTTCAATTAACGAACTTTCCACAAGCGACATACACACACACCTACACCACAGGTGACATACCTACACCACAAGACACACTCCAGGACATCACAAGACGGATACAGAGGGACATATACAAAGAAGATGACCCGAGAGGGAGGGGATTTTATTAAAAAGTCCAAAAAGGGCATTACAGTAGAGAAAATCAAGCGTCCTACCCCCACCTTTAAAATTTTCCTTGTTATTCAGGCTCCTATGACCCACTCAGCAAATCGTCTGGCGTTAGCTGGAACACAGCATACTTGATTTTTGCCTGTCATGTGAGGGGGTTAATGGTGACGGTATTAACACCTTCAGGCTCCTGTGACACTCTCTCAGCTGAATAAAGTCGTCTGAGCCAGCTGGAATGGACTACTAGAGTTGACCCAAGCATCAGAGGGTTAAGAAAAATGCCTAAGTTAACCCCCTGATGCTTGGGTCTACTCCAGTTCTTCATTCCAGGTGACCCGAGACTATTCATTCAGCTGAGAGTGTGTCCAAGGAGCCTGAGAGTGTTAATACCGTCACCATTGACCCCCTCACGGTCGACATAACTCTAGTATTATGTTCCAGCTGACGCCAGACGATTATGTTCAGCAGAGTGAGTCATAGGAGCCTGAGAGAGACAATAAGATGCTATACTACGTTCACTCTAACGAGGCAGAAACTTTTGTCCTTTTTCAGTCTTGATTTCTGACGTGTAGCAATAGATTAACACTAGAATTAATGCTAGTCATGAAGAAGTGTTTTAATGTTGTCTCACTTTACGCCTGAGCAACGGGAAATAAGCCACAAAAGGACAAAAATCTCCACCAAGGGACTTACAAAAATATCAACATTCAGAAAATATGAAACAGAACATAGGAACCTGTAAGAGCCGAGCAGTCTTATAATTACAGAAGCTAATTATGAACTTCATTATAACAATTATAGGAAATATGTTTGGTAATGGTAGACAAAATTTATAACGAGCAAGGCAGGGGAAGGAAGAGTAAAGCTGAGAGCATGGCCAGGACCCAGACAGGACAGGACAGGACTGGGGTGCAGGACAGGGCAGGGCAGGGCAGGGCAATGTAGGGCAGGGCAGGGCAATGTAAGGCAGGGAAGGGCAATGCAAGGCAGGTCAGAGCAAACCAGAGATGCAGGGCAGTGAAAAGGTGAAGGGCAGAGCAGAGCAAGGGTGCAGGACAGGGCAGTCCAAAGCAGGGCAGGGCATGGATGACAGGACAGCAGGGCATGGATGACAGGACAGCATGGCAAGGCAAAAACCAAAAGCAGGGCAGGGAGGGGCAGGTTTGGTCAGGTCATGGTAGCATCGGGTATGGCAGGAGTAGAGAGCAGGGTAAGGGTGAAAGCATGGGAGAGCAAGGCTAAGGCACGCCAAAACCATGGCATGGTAGGGCAGGGCAGGGATGGCAAAAAAGCACAGATGGCAAGGCAGGGATTACAGGGCAGGGTAGGACTGCAGGATAGGGTATGAAGATGGCTGGGTAAGTTAAGGCAGAGGTGGAGTAGAGTAGTGGAAGTGCAGGGTAAGAGTTAGGGCATGGGAAAGGGCAGGGTCTGGTGGATAGTACTGTATGTGAAAGGCAGGGAAGAGTAGATGGTAATGTATAAGGCAGTGTAGGGTAGGGCAGGGCAGGGCAGAGAGTATAGCAGGGGAAAGGGCAGAGCAGGGTAGCACAGGGTAGAGGACAAGGCAGGGCTGGGAAGTGTTGAATAGACGTCAGGGCAGTGGTAGGGAGGATAGCAGGATAGTGGTGGTTGGAAGGGGAGCAGGGTAGTGGTAGTAGGGTGAGTGGTAGGGTGATACTGGTAGTGTTGGTGGCAGGGTGATGCTGGTGGTAGGGAGGGTAGCAGGGTAGTGGTGTTGGTAGGGCGGGTAGCAGGATAGTGGTAGTAGGTTGGGTGGCAGGGGGGGTGCTGGTGGTAGGGAGGGAACCAGAGGGTTGCTGGTGGTAGGGAAGGTACCAGGGTAGTGGTGGTTGGGTGGGTGGCAGGGTGATACTGATGGTAGGAAGGGTAGCAGGGTATTGGTGATAGGATGGGTGACACAAGGGTGCTGGTGGTAGGGAGGGTAGCAGGATTGTGGTGGCAGGTTGGGTGGCAAGGTGGTGCTGGTGCTGGTGGTGCTGGTGGTAGGGAGGGTAGTAGGATGGTGGTGGGAGGGTGGACAGCAGGACAATGGTGGTGGTGGTGGTGGTGGTGATGGTGGTAGGGTGGGTGACAGGGTGGTGACAGAGGTGTTGGCAGGGTGGGTGCAGGGCAGTGGTGGTGGTGGTGGTGGTAGGGAGGGCAGCAAGGTAGTAGTGGTAGGGAAACTGTCTGGCTGGAATGACATGGAACTGGAGAAAATAGGAAGAGAGAGAAAAAAAAAAAAACAGAGGAGGAGGAAAAGCAGGAGTGAGTGGATGGATGGAGGGCTCCTGGTACAATGAACAACTATATAGTGATACAAATTTCACAGATACGTAAAAAAATAATAACTAACAATAATAATAAACAAAACTCTTCATATCTGGTATAATGCCTACAAGAAGCTGTCAATCAAAATATGAACACCTGCCACATAATATACTTCTTAATTAATAACAAAAGTGGGCAGTGAAATATCAAGGTTAATTGAACTAACACTAATGTCTGTATTAATCTGCAGAAATTACTTAAACTGTCTTGGCATTTAGCATTAGTACATAGATATATTTTAGTACATGTTTGTAGTCTTGAACATTATTCTTAACTACTTGAAAAAAAAAAATCATTATGGAACTTGGCCCTCACTTAGAGCAATTTTCACCTAACAGCAATTTACAGGAATAAAAATAAATTGTTGAGTGAGCAGCTGCTTTTTGTTGGCATTATACACAAGTTAAAATCACAATTCTACATTTTCAGTTTGTATTAGCGTGCTAATGTGCCATTAGGTCTGAAAAGAATGTTTAAATATATTTCAAACCTATGCATTTATATACCTTACTCAATGAGGTGCTACAATGACCTCTTCTTTCCACCCTGTTCTATGCACCCCTTTTCATCTTCTCTTCACTCCACACATCACCTAACATGTTGCATAGCTTTCTTCTGTGAATATATGAAGAGGAATATCGACCAAACATTTAAATGCATTCCTCCATTTTGCAGTTCATCAGCGGGCCTCAAGATATATCTACATAACTAACGAAACTGGCTCAAATGATGATCACAAGTAAAAGGCACATTTCATTACAAGTCCATATGAATGAAAATGTAAAGAAATAAATAGTGTACACCATTACAAAACAGAGGGAATAAAAATGCAAAAAATGGCATTACCCACCAATAGGAGTAAAAATGTAAATGAAAATCTTTCACAAGTAGGATGAAAAATGTAAATTACTTGCATTTACTGTAAGCTAATAAAAAATAAGCACTACGGCTTCTGTCAGTTAGTCCTTGTTATATGCCACCTTTTTTTGCAGTATTTTTAAGTCGTCAGAAAATTATAAAAATAATTTCTCTGGTACCTGTTGTTGTGACCCCAGATTCATCTAAAAGTCAGGGTGATGGACCTAGAATTCAAATGCCAAAATTTAATGAAAGAAGAGAGACAATGTGAACTTCTTATAAATGAGATCTGAACTCCAAAATTACTCTTACACCAGAAATGATCCTCAACTGCATTATCTTTTTCATATTAACTGGCAGACATATGTGTGTGTGTGTCTAATACCAGCAGTCTACTTTTGTAAGTAAGTGGTATCCTTAACTACTTTTCTTGGTTCATTTAGCAGAAACTCAATCAGTTGGATCTATATATATGTACAAGTAATGAACATCAACACACACAGAGAGTACACAATGATAAAAATCCAAAAACAAATGCATCCTGGTAGTGTTTTCTTGTTGCTGATATGCAGTGAGAGAGAGGAAATAATGGCACTGGTTTCATATCGGCAAAAATTTTGAAATCAGCGAAATATTGGCTTAGTTACAGCTTTACTTCAGATGAGTCTGGGACCAAAGCAACAACAACCACCAGTTTACAACACCAGATTTATGAAAACGTAATACAAGATTGCCCATACATATCTGGCGTGTTATGGGAACATCTCAGTCTGCTAGGCTGGGGAATGCAGATATTTTGATTGCCTTAAGAAACAGATAATCAACTGTGCTACAGGCTAACACTACCAGATTTTGTTCACCTGAGAGAATTACTAGCAAACAAAGGCATTAAAAAACTAAATTAGGTAACTAACTATCTGCAACTGGTATACCTGAGGAATTTTTGCTGAGCACTTTTACTCTAACCTAGCCTAATATTACCATCTCTCCATCCTGACTGTTCAGATGTTACAAGAGCCCAGCACTAGAATTCGATGCTGGTCACAAAGAAGTATAATGAAAAGTATGTTAAGCTGTAGTATTATCTTATTCTACCACTAAACTACATGAAATAAGCTGCAGAAAGGACAAAAACCTGGGCCAAGTTAAGGCGTGAGAAGCATAATGCAAATGGGCTGTAGAGTATTTCTTAACACTGCCAAGCTTAAAAGTGTATGGGATTGCTTATATAAATTCTTGTCTCCATTTGTACAACTATCACATGCTTAACAATGAATTTAGAGTGAATGCTGACAAATATGCCTGGTGGTCCTGTGGTTAGAATTCCCCAGTCTGAATGCTTTTTGATCATATTATGCCATCTGGGGAACTTGACTGGTCTTGTACCCATAAGTCCCATAAGTGAGGAACTTAGCACCGAAAAGGCAAAGATTCCAGTTCTACAAAATGAATTATGGTCAGTGCTGAATAGATGAAGAATATCTCAGGCAACTGGCAACTGGGCACTCTCACCTTAAATGTCTGGATTGGGTAGCCTAGCCCTGGGCTCCTACACTCCTTACAGGGCAGTAATAAACTGGATGACAGATAATTACATTTTCTAACATTAAGGAAACTTTTTCCTTACACCAAGGGATAATTGTAAGCTAAATGTGGAGAAGAGTAACCTACCTTAATCTAACTTTACCTCCCAAATGCACCCTAACCTAACTAATTGTAGCCTAACCTAGCCTTACCCTGAAACCAGTTCCCAGAAGCAGCCTAATTTGGAGTTTTCAACTAATTCTTTTCACAGCACGAGGAAAGCTTTCACTGCAGGGGAAAAAAAAATGCACTCTGTATGAGGGGACCAAAGCTGGCACCAGTATCCAGGGAGTACATGACACTTCCACAGGGTCTTCATGCAGCTCTCTCCCCATGTGGTGAAGGTTCTTTACATTCACCCACTCATGCTTCTGGCTGCTTCTACTGCATTGGTGTTATGATAGTTGAAGGTTGCATCGCTGCTCATCACCACTCCATCTTGGTCCTGTACTGGTTGGTTGTAGAGGTAGCATGTTGATGTTTCCAGATATTCGTTTGACCCAAATCAGCTTGAATTTCTCCCCGACAAGGACCATGTTCTCTGACGCCCATTCCAATACTCTGGTTAGGTCCTCTGCGATTTTGTCAATGTCTGCCACAACTGTCACCATTCCCCTTATCCTAGCGCCGTCTGCGAAAAAGGATGCTTCAGAATATGGCTCTAAACTTATCGGATACACTCAACCCTGGAACACCCACAAGGCAGAGTTGTCCATTTTAAACAGCCAAAAATTTTCAGAAAATATTGTAGTCACTTCTGTAGTTACGTTTATACTCTGACCTTTTTTTTAGATTTTGTCACTTGAAGTTTACCAAAAATCTTCAGTATAAGATTCGACCAGGAGACACTGACTACAGCAGACTAAATTTGCTACCAAGTGGATACCCTGAAAAACACAGCCACATTTCTAATAAAAATAATATGAACCCACAAGAAACCCTTCAAATGATCCTATGTAAGTTCTATAACCGAGATACTTGTGAAATAATGAACACTACCGATGGATTAATAAGGTCTGGGAGCATGGAGAGAGGGAGAGGGAGAGAGGAAGGAAGGTGTCACAAAATTCCTCTGCTCAGCTAGAAAATATCCTTCTGAAGTGTGGTGATGGGGTGAGTGGGTGTGGAGGCCGCAGAGCGTGGGTGGGGGTGTGGGGTGAGGCAGGGCAGTGTGGGTGGCGGTGTGGTGGGGTGGGGCAGGGCAGTGTACTTGGTGGTGTGGGGCGGGGTAGGGAAGTGTGGGTGGCGGAGTGGGGTAGGGCAGAGCAGTGCGGGGGGGACTTACCATGCGGCAGGTGACATCCTGGTTGGGTGTGGCTGCCTACAGAGCTGTCTTCTCTCTCTCACCCTCCCTCACAGCCTCCCCAAAGTCCCATGTGGTGTTAAAGCCGGGACCTCCCACGCAAATCTGAGGACAGGCAAGAAATGTGTAAATATAGCAACAAGGAAGAGAAGGAACTGACAATTACAAAAGAAAACAATCTGGAATAATACCTCTGTACGTAAAGTTGTGCTTCCTTCCTTGTGGAAAAATGAATTCTACTTCAACATCACCCTAACCTACAGTTCACAAAAATACGCAGGCTAAAAAAAATCCAGAAATAGGAAGCGAAAAGCAAAATAAGTAAAAAGATAAGTAAAATGCAGTAAAATAAACGTTAATTTGAATAACAGAATGACTGTTCCGTTACCACAGACGCAAATGAATAGAAGCACGGAAAATTATTAACGCTGTCTGTTGGAATCACTAAGTGGTAGGTGACGTAACCCATTATCCACTCACTTGATGTAGTGCTGCCTCATTTATAACAGACGACGACGACGACGACGATGATGATGATGATGATTATAATAATAATAATTATGAATAATAATAATAATAATAATAATAATAATAATGACAACGACGATGATGATGATGATGATGATGATGATAATAATAATAGTAATAATAATAATAGTAGTAGCAGTAGTAGTAGTAGTAATAATAATAATAATAATAATAATAATAATAATAATAATAATAAATAAATAAATAAATAAATAAAAAGCCCTGAGCCGTCATTTCCTTACTTTGGCTACCGAAATACGATTTTATTCAGCTTCGGAGAGATTTGCATGACAAGAGTTCGATACACCCTTCACTAACTCCTTTACTGCATCAAGATATCGCCCTGAGGTAGATCATGGTAAGGTAGGACAGTAGGCTAAGGTTAGGTTAGAAATTAGGGGAGGCTAAATTATGCTAGGATAGGCTGTCAGCTTGGTTAGGGCAGGGTAGAGTAAAGTAGGGTAGGGCAAGAAGAGGTTGAGAAGGGTAGGTTTGGACGGGGTAGGGTAGGTTGCGGTAGGAAAGGACAGGACTGATTAGAATAGGGAAGGGTGGGATAAGATGGGTATGGGTAGGGTAAGGGGGAGTCGACTGGGGCAAGAGACGAGAGGGAAAGATGGGATAGAAAGGGGAAAATTAGGGTGGGATTGGGTAGGTTGCGGTAGGTTTAGAGCATCACTAAATTAAATGCTTCCAAATGCACTGTATCGGTCGGTTTGCAGATGCCTAACATAGACAGGCACCTCTATTTTACACGTTCAATTTGTTTTTTTAAAATATTATAATGGGCAACTGGGAAATAGGGCCAAGTGTTGGGGCTTGTACTGAATGGTAAATAAAGAACCTAAAAAAAACACACACAAAAAAAAACTGTCTTTTAAACGCACCCAAAATTTTAAGAGCCGTACTTAGAATACAGAAAAAGGGAAAGTTATCATCATCATTATCACTGTCGTCGTCATCATCATCATTCTCCGCATCAATATCATCCCATCATCGTCATCATCATCATCATCGTTATCATCATTTTCAGCATCAATTTCATCCCATCATCATCATCTTCATCATCATCATTCTCAGCATCAATTTTATCCCATCATCATCACCATCTTCATCATCATCATTCTCAGCATCAGTTTTATCCCATCATCATCATCATCATCATTTTCCGCATCAGTTTCATCCCATCATCATTATCATCATCAATTTCATCCCGTTATTATTATCATCATTATTATATTCAGCATCAATTTCATCCCATCATCATCGTTACCATCACTTTCAGCATTACCAGCATCAATTTCATCCCATCATCATCATTATCACTTTCAGTATCAATTTCATCCCATCATCATCATCATTTTTAGCATCGGTTTCATCTCGTCATCATCATCATCATCATCATCATGATCATTTTCAGCATTAATTTCATCCCATCATCATCATCATCATCATCATCATTTTCGAATCAGTTTCATCTCATCATCATCATCATCATCACTTTCATCCCATCATCATCATCATCATCATCATTTTCAGCATCAGTTTCATCCCATCATTATCATCATCATCATCATCATCATCATCATCATCATCATCATCATCGTCGTCGTCGTTGCCACTTGCAGCATCAGTTTCATCCCATCATCATCATCATCATCATCATCATCACCCTGTCTTCACCCTTATCAATGGATCTAGATACAAGAAAAGGGTTATCACAAAACTATAGTCAGGTTATTTTCACTTGACGGAACTGGCCCACTTTTACGACTTGAATATAAGCGATGTGGTCATTTGGAGTTCGATAAGCCTAAGAGGTTGTAACGAGTCTCCTTGGTTACTAGTCAAATCTACCTTCTACTCTGACTATTCTTAACTATCAGCTGAGTTAAGAATGATGAGGGAGTTTTGTCAAGTTAGAATAAACATCCTACAGGAGAATTATAAGCAGAATATTGAGTGATAATTGGGCAAACTCCTAATTTCTTTTCTGTTAACATGAGTTAGATAAATATATATGAAAGTATGCATAAAAAAATGGTGTGGAGACAGCGAGAAGAAAATAAAAGTCACGTAATGAGGGTTTAAACTATATCATCATCATTATCATCATCTCAATAAATATTATCACCATCATCATCATAATCGTGACCTCAATAAATAATCACCATCATCTCATATCGTCATCATCATCATCATGTCAATAAATTCAATACGAAAAAAAAATTAAGTATGGTAAAATATCTACCACAAAATACCCTTCCCAGAGAAAAAAAATAAATAAATAAATAAACTCACCAGATCCGACATCTTCACCGTGGCCACCTCCAAAGCATCATCCCTTCACCGTAACAACACCCAGAGCATCACACTTCACCGTAGCCACGTCCACAGCTTCACATCTTCACTGTACCCACGTCCTGAGCATCACTTTCATCATAGCCATGTCGAGCATCACACCCTCACCCCCAGTGTCGTCCAAAGCATCACACCTTCACCATAGCCTCGTCCGGAGCATCACACCACCGTAGTCACGTCTCAAATCTCACATCTTCACCGTAGCGTCATCCACAGTCTCACTTATTCACCGTAGCCACGTCCAGAGCATCGCATCTTCACTGTAGTCAAGCCCAAAGCCTCTCACTTTCACTGCGGCACGTCCTCTCCACGATTTCACCGAACGCACTTCCTCCCCCTCTCAGAGCTCTAGGGTTACTGAGGAGCTGCAGGGGTTCAGAGGGTTCGAAACATGGCTCTGAACACACGGATGAAGCAGGCGAAGCGGTTTATTGATACTATTCGGTTGTTTCGGCTGGTTAGCGGGAGGAATTTGGTGCTATCTCTTCCGTAGCGATTTATTTTGCATATTACAAATCTGTGCTCTCTTCCATGATGCTTTCATCTGCTTCACTAATGCATGGTGTTGGAACGGGACTCCTTCACGTGATGGCACCGATATATCCAGGTGGATCCACTGCCTGGTTATACACACAACCATCGGCTACTTCCCCATCCCCCAAAAGGATGATGGTGGACAGCAGAAGGGAAATGTAAGCCTGTAGTCAACTGGGATCACATTCAGATTAACCTAGGGCCACAGATACTACTATTACTATTGGCAAAAGATTTCGAGCCATATTCTAAGTGGCATAGGAGGCTTACTAGCGCTCATCTCTTAGCGATTTATTATGTATATCACACCTTAACATGCTCTTGTATTTATCCATATCTTTTAATGTCACTGTACAGGATGGGTCAAAAGTCTGAAAACAAGGAAAATATGGCCGAAAATATCAAAGCTGTTCCCTTGCTCTTGTTTTTCCAGACTTTTGACTCACCTTGTAGTTTGCGTTAATAACAAGCAAGAGGATAATAAGGTGCAATGTGAAGAATAAACCGGTAAGGAAGAGATGTTACGATATTGCCGATGCCTCTTAGAATGCGACCCTTCGTAGCACTTCTTCCGTAGCGAATCATTTTCAATATTAGAGGTCAGTATTCTCTCTCATGTTGTTTATACCTTCGCCAGTAAAACACGTGAGGATTATCAGCTCCCTCGTGGTCAGAACAAGTCTAGTATTTTATTCCAGCTAACGCAAGACGATTTTATTCAGCTGAGTGAGTTATAGGCGTCTCATGGCCGGAACAACTCTAGTATTCTTATGCCACCCTTTTTTTTTTTTTTTTTTTTTTTTGTAGCTGAGTGAGTCATAGGAGCCTGAGGATGTTAATTATCAACAAAATGAGGCAATGCAGTAGATGAAGGCGGGCAATTAGGCTGTTAATGATACAAGACTGGAATTGGTTTGCCTATTTGACGGAACTGGGCCACTCTTACACCTTACACACTACGTCGCTGTTGGGTGAGATTCAGTGAGTCTTAGTTATGAGGCACGAATGAGTCTCCTTGGTTACCAGTTCAATCAACCCTCCAGTCTAATTACATCAGGTCATCAACGGAGCAGAAAAGGGGTCAGATCTCTTCGTCAGGTTAATACAAACGCACTATAGTTACTTTCCCTTTAACTTTTCGTCCTTTTGCAGTTGATTTTTTCCGAAGGTCATTGGCAGAATAAGACAATACTATGGTCCTTTATGCTTTCCATAGCACTTCTTCGTGACCAGCATCGTATCCTAGGGTTAATCTCTCTTACACGCCAGGATATAGGATGAAGAGATTGCAATTTGGGCCAAGTTGTAGCGAAAAGAGAATAGTGTCACATTCTAGAGTTATTTTCCTGTTACAGCTGAATATAAACATGATGGAGAGATGGCAGTTTTGGACAAGTTAGAGTGAAGAGAGTATAGCATTGCATCTTAGTGTTACTCTCTTGTACCATCTCTATATATATAATGGAGAGATGGCAGTTTTGGCCAAGTTAGAGTGAAAAGAGTATAGTATCATATCTTTGTGTTATTCTCTAAGGACATATATGATGGAGAGATGACAGTTTTAGGTCAAGTTAAAGTAAAAATAATATAATAATCTGTATATTTATTATCGACAAAACTGTTAAGCATACACTGTTCTGTTTACATTACATTACACAACCATAGTTCGCCTTACTGTTGGTCTAAGTGTATATATAATAGAATATATATATATAGAAATTACAACGATAACAGACAACTTACATATGTATATATATAAATCTGTATAAAAACTTGTTAGTTCGCTACTTCAGTAAATATTACTTGCGTGGTTATTGTGAATGTCAGAAATTATTTTTACAACTGTCGTAATTCAGGTTATACAGTAGAATGATTCATGAAAAATAAAGTTATAATTATTAACAAAATATTGAACCCCCAATTATACTACATTTTTTACCGAGAAAACTACAATACAAACCTTGAATAACTTTTAAAATAATAATAATAATTAAAAGACGTCTACACCATCGAAGAGAAATGCCGAAACATTAAAAAATAAATAATAGAACACACAAAATTAAACCAATTACATTACCCAGAGACGAATTCTATAACTGTGACTATCGGAAATGGACCTAATATATAAAACAATATATTATAAAACACTGTATATATGATTAATTTATTAGATTAGCTGAGAATATTAAACCGGGAGACTTCGAACAACTATAACCCCAACACAAAAATAAAAATAAGGAGAAATAAATAAGTACAATCAACAATCATTATGAGATACGTAAATACTTTGATTACTTACGACTAACTTTCACAAGGTCAGGATAACTCTAGCACAGTATTTTATTCCAATGAAGAGTGAGTAAGAGGAGCCTGAGTGTTAACAATTGCTACAAATATTTTCTGACATTCACCTCTTAACATTTACAACTTACGTCACTCTGCTGAAAGATTAAAAAAATTTCTCTTTGCAATAAATGCCAGGTATTTTAGACTTTGCTGTGGCTTAGAGAGAGAGAGAGAGAGAGAGAGAGAGAGAGAGAGAGAATTATAAATGAAAACAGTACAAGGAGAAAAAAAGGACCACAAAAATAAAGGGGGATCAACATAAATCTAATATTATTCAAATTAAAGATAACGTAATCAAATATTTACTTATTATTCATTCTAATTTATTTAAAAAAAAAAACTTAATCGTTCTTCAGCGTAAGAATAATTTACTAAAGCCATATATTTTCATCCTGATTGGCCTCATTATAGGGAAAATTATAACTTGTCAAAAATATACATGATTTTAATTTGGTATGAAGTTACGACTGGAAACATTAAACTCTGATCGTCAAATTCTAACAATAAAGATAAACATAATATATACATGCATAAAAACTCCCGCATTTATGAAAGCAAACATTCTCTGACCACCAACGCTACTAATAAAATAATAATAATAATAATAATAATAATATAAATAATAATAGTAATAATGATGATAATAATAACGACACCAATATAATTACAAAAACAGATAATAATACTGAGTAAGTTCGTACCTCTTCCTTGACTACGTCAGTTGGCACTTAAGCTGTTCTATCACATTCCAGAATAACGCTAGAGTGAGCAAATTCGAACAAGGCAAAACTCGGCTCAAACAATAAAAAAATAAGTTCACCGTTCTATATTTTTAGATTAAGGCCATATTTGCGTGACACATGAAGCTTCCTAGCACATCTTCCTTAACGATTTCACAACCAACCACGCCTTAACATTACCTTGTGAATTATCTATACCGCTTTAACCCTTGTGTGCCGGGTGCCGTAACTATACCGTGGGAAGAACCGAGGTGCATGCCCCGGGTGCCGTATATATACCGTGTCAAGTTTGGCGCCAAATTTGAAAACATTTTGACAAGGGTAACAACACTTTCTTTGCTGACCATACTGGGAATGTTAACTCGATTTTGAGCGAATGAAAAAAATACACTGCGGGGAAATTCATATGGCAGAATACACGATCCAAATTCACCTACCCGAGGCCCTCTTTTAGTTGCCCCTCCCCTCACTCGGCACATACAGTAGGCACTTGCTGACGTTGAACGGGTAACATATTTTTGTACTAAAAGTGTTACATTGTCATACCGCATCATCTGTACATTTAAGAAGTGTAGTACAAAACACGTAAGAAGTGAGCATATTAATATGATCTTTTATACGTTTGTGATAACTTTGTATTATGTATCATATAACGAAATTACGGCATGTTCCAAACTTTGCCAATATTAGAATAAAAAATACTTGTACAGCAACTGACATATAAAAGCCTGGAAAAGTAAGTAAATAAGCATTCATGTCAGTGTGATGCACAGTGCAGTTTTATAAGGCTAAAGGCGTTTTTTTTTTTTTTTTTTTAAGAGATTTATTCTGCCTTGTTTCTCAGGGAAGAATTAGTATCCACATAGCATTTTGTTACTGACGTACAAGGGGATAACGAGCTGTTAGGTGAAGAATAAATCGCTTAGGATGACGGGCTAGGAAATCTCAACAGCCACTCTGAATACCAACCTTAATCTAATATTTCAGTTTGAGCCAAGCGTTTTCAAATCTCGTAGCCGTAAAACTATGGAAACCGAACCAAAAAATAATAAACACTTCTGGGCCAATTTTTCCAGTTATTTTGACTTACAGGGAACTATATATATGGCAGCATTTAGGACCCAATGATTCTTTTACATAATTAAAATTCTTGGTATCTAAATTAACTAACAGGATAAATCTATGTGAACTATGATTAAGGCTTATTACAGCTGGTTTATTGCAAAATTATTATTATTAGTTACCAACACTAAAATTATTCGCTATCATTACTGTTATTACTGCATTTTATTATAGACAAAACTATAATCTATTATTAGTGTTATTTTATTTACAGTCAGAAATATTACAGTCACACACACGGTCATATCAAACACAAGAGAGCGAAGGAGAAGGCTAACCAACTAAGTGCCGTGATCCAGGTGACATAGCTTCGTTGCACCTGTTCCTTGGCGAATTATTCTGCATATTACAACTCTCTATGTGCTTCCAATGTACTCCTATACACGCCTCTCTTGTATGTTATCTATATTATTTGAATTTCGACACAGTTTGCGTCAGTGACATATACAAAAGAATATTAGTTTGTAACATGCAAAATAAATCACTAAAGAAGGGTTGTTACGGAATCAAAGCCACTTAGAATCAGGCCTTAATATGCTTCCATCATTATTTTAATACATGGTGGGAAATAATATAGAATACTTTAAATTTTTACCTCTTTGCTGATTGTGCAATATAAAGTGGCATGCAGTCTAAAAATTTTCTATTCACGTAGGCTTTTTAAATTTGATCCTTATTAATTGGGGGTTTGCCTGCACCTTCGCGCACTCTCTTTTCATAATATGACCCATATAATTGAAACCATTAACCAATATACATTTCACCAGGATAGAAAAATACAAAATATTCGTAACTGAAAAAAGGAAATCTTAAATTCCGAAAAAAAAAATAACGATAGAAAATTACGTCATGTGAAAAATACAGACATTCTTGATTTAAAAAAAAAAATAGTCGCTTAATCTTATATTAAAAATAGATACAAAATTAATTCATGTGAAAAAGTACATCTAACTGCTAAAAAGAGCACTTGTAAAGCAGACTACAAGAGGTATGAATGTTTGGACGGATGTATTACAGGGCTACAGTGTGTTGTTGTGGGCTACCCTGAGGGGCCACCTTGCTCTTACACACCTCTCTCCCCCTAGGCTACTTTGCCCTTACACAGCTCTTTCCCTCTAGGCTACTTTGCCTTTACACACTTCTCTCTCTCTCTCTAGGCTACTTTGCCCTCACACACCTCTTTCCCTCTAGGCTACCTTGTCCTCTCTCTGCCTCTTGAGTAACCCTTAGGTCGCGGACACACTGGCAGAGAGCGGGTACAGGCAGGAGGTTTTGCATCACTGTACGCTATAGAAGAGACCAGACAAATAAGGAGTGGGTGGAGGGGAGAAAGCTGGACTCTTCTGTGTTTGTGGCCTTACTCTTTCTTGATCCTTCACTTCTTTAAATTAACTCTTTCTCTTTCTGTTGCTGCCTGACTCTCCAAAAGATAAATTCTTCCCTCGAGCTATTAATTTTGGGGTTGCCTTTATTTGGCTGAGGGAAAGCTCCTCCCATTAAGAGTTAAGTGCCTGCATAGATACAGCTCTTTCCCTCCCACAGTAAAATGGTAAACTCCCCCACCCCCGAAAAAAAAAAATAACTCTACAGCTCTTTCCCTCCCACGGTAAATGGGTTAGCTCTACAGGGACGCTACACTTCCTTCCCTCCAGACTACAACTTTCACTGGAGGCTACATTATCCCTACAGACCTAGATCTTTCTTGAGGCTGCCTGAAGAACTGTATCCCTGCAAATAACTTCAAGCACTACACTGGCATAATTCCAGGGAGTCGCAGCTTCCAAATGACCTGCACTGTGTACTTCCCTTTCTTGCACAGGGGCTATCTCGCTCCCAAGGCACTTCCCTCCATCACTTGGCTCTTACTAGGCTACCACACTCAGGGCAACAACATCAACAACAACAAAAACAACAACAACGACTGTACAAAAAGAAAAAAAAAGGTCCCCTCTTCATAATGTCAACACAAAACTCAGTCTCTCGTTTGACTCAATTAAACACAAAATGTCGACTCCACTCCCCCCAACTTTCTGTTCTTGGAGTCATACTATTTAGAATAATACACGAGTCTCGTCATACAACAAAAGTCTCTGTGGTGTAGGAGACAGGAGGTGTGTATGTGTGTGTGTGTGTGTGTGTGTGTGTGTGTGTGTGTGTGTGTGTGTGTGTGTGTGTGTGTGTGTAAAAGTGTGGCAGCATGACGTGTTGCAGTGTGCGGTGTGGTAGTGTGAGTGCATGTGAGATATGGTAGTGTCGTGCATGTGTGTGTGTGTGGGGGGGGGGGCAGTGTGAAGTGTGTGCATGGTGAAGTGTGTACATGGTGAGGCCTTTGCTGAACAGTGACTTTTCTTCCTCGCTGTATTCAATAATCAACTTAACTCATTACCTACAGTATAGAAGCAAGTTTTACTAACAAAAAACGTCCTTTCTTTCAAGTAAAAACATGGAATAACTGAATATACAGGACTCTTCTTTTTCTCCATCAATCCCTTCATTTTTTTCAACCTCTTGTTTATAAAATTGAGCCAAACGGGAGTGTAATAAAAGCCTGTCCTCGTCAACCCCAGATTTGTAGAAAATTTTTAACCTTTGCTCTGCTATGAAGGCACTTTCGGTAAATTATTTACGCTTACACCAAATAATTTTCTTTTACAAATTTTAACTACCTGCGAGCAAAAAAACTATCTTAATTAATACTATTGTGACGGTGGAGATGTGACAGTACGATATTCAGGATAATTATCTTCAAGTGAATGAAATCCCAGCAGTCAAACAGTTCAAAATATTTCCCTTAACTTTTTGCCTGTAGGCGCATTTATGTGTTTTACTTTTGCTGACATAAGCGATTTTGTTCCACTGAAAGAAATCCTAGGTAAAAAGGGTCTAAATTATCTGAATTTATCCTTTT
This sequence comes from Coenobita brevimanus, assembly GCF_032717465.1. Classification (NCBI taxonomy): domain Eukaryota; kingdom Metazoa; phylum Arthropoda; class Malacostraca; order Decapoda; family Coenobitidae; genus Coenobita; species Coenobita brevimanus. The sequence continues at coordinate 29,046,809 of NC_136969.1, read as the reverse complement.
TCAGGCAATGTCAGACCATTTGTATAAACTGAAAGAATAGTATAGCAGTCAAAGGGTTATAATCAATCTCCAACATCTCTGAGGGACGCCAGAACAAGCCGTTACAATGCTTCAGCTGATATTACAAACTCTAGAGAATTATTGACAACTACACGTAAACTAAGTATCAAGAGTAATGAATATTGGCTGCATCGTTAAAACTGAGAGACGAAGGTGTTTATTAGACCCAAATTATGCCTGAAATATTTAGAAACCTTGAAAAAAAAAATGGGTAGCCTGTGTCCCATATAATTTCTATTTTTCCCTCATTGTGTGTTTCACGAATCTCTTCAACAAGATGGCGTCTTTTTACCTTTAACGAGGTTACTATTGGACGATTTTATTTCACCTATGGACGGTCCTCTCGTGGTGAAGTGGCCAAATAAAAAACATATTAACCCCTTAGAGCCCGAAAAGCCTCACATAAGCTGAATAAAATCGTCAAGAGATAGATATTATACAGTAAAAGGACGTCACCGTATTAAATAAATGAATGACATCAAAATCGGAAGCCAGTTTTCCCCCTTCGTATCTCAGTTCAAAAAATACAGTTGTACATTTCCTTCTCAACCTGAACTTCTCTTCAGCTTGAGACACGAGGATGGGAACACAGAAAAAATAAAAATGAAAATAAAAAAATGGCAAAATTGCTTGTACAGTCAACAAAAAAGTACAGTTACTTTCTCTGGCTTCCAATTCTAAAATACATGACAAAGAACCCTGGATTTCGAAGGATTGTGTTGTAGATTTTGTTACAAGAATCATGCATCATTTTCTGTATTTTCTACTACATTACATCATTAATTAACCCTCTCATAATCAGGGTAACTCTAGCATTCTATCGCGGAATTCCCTACTATTCTCTTCAAGGTGATGCCAAATAATTTAATTTAGCTGAAAGTCGTAGGAGCCTGAGAGTATTAACAGCTTCACTACTAACTCTCTCACGGTCGGGACAGCTCTTGTATTCTATTCCAGCTGATTTCAGACGATTTTATTTATCTGAGAGTGAACCATATGAGCCCGTGAATGTTTACAGACAAGGCTTAAAAAATTAACATCACTTAGAGCCCTTGAAGCCAGTCTCACCAGGAACATAGAAAACGGTACCTTTTTGCTGACTCTACTGGGAATGTTAACTCGACTTTGAGCAAATGGAAAATAATACGCTGAGGGGAAATTCACATGGGAGAATACGCGATCCAAATTTACCTTTGGCTTTGTATAAAAATAGAAGACTAAAAAATCATTACACTAATTATGGACATTGTTCACTGCAGACATCAGAGTGCGATACAACAGAATTTTGAGTCAGTATAAATGCTTTGATTCACATTCGCTACTCAGCAACTCGTGTCTGAGAATGAGGGCTTCCGCATCTAGGGCCATACTCTAGCTAGCATAGGAGGATTCGTAACACCTCTTCCTTAGCGATTTAGCCTGCTACATTTTATTTTGCTACATTTTATTCTCTAGTATGTTATGTATATCATTTTAATATTGACGTAGTTGATATTAGTAACACAAGAAAATACTGGGCTGTTACGTAAATGCAGACTAAATCACTAAGGAAGAGGCGTTGCGAAATCTCCAAAGCCACATAGAATACGGCTGCTAATCCTACAAAAACATCTACCAACAACCTTAATGTACAGACACAGAAGAATTACTACTAACGTTATCTGAAAATTTAGTCGTATATATTTGCACTTAAAGATAAAAATTGAATATAAATACATTTGATTTCAAAACAAGGCACCCGCGGATATGTACAGTCATGGCCAATAATCCCTTTACACACATCTGTTGGTCTGTTATAATGAAGTGAAATTCCAACCCGCTACACAGCTTTTTATCTGTTTATCAAGACCTCTTTTGGATTTGAGTTTTGAAATTAAAGGCCTCTGTTCACTGGGATGGGTTAATTTTTGGCAGAGTTTAAGAACTGATTTATGCTGGAAATTACACCTTGATGGTCTCTTGTATGTTACTCGTAGGATTAATTTTCAGTATGGGTGGCATCAGTAACATGCATTATTATACAGAGGTGTAAAAGACGGTATAAATCACCTGGGAAGAGATGTTACGAAATTTAACTCACAAAGAATACAACCGATTCTGAAAGGGCTTTGACAGCGTGAATGAATTATTGACCCCAGCTGTACAAATGGCCAGCCAACATGGAAGACAATAAGTGGATGGACTTTGCTTTAATTTCACTTCAAGGGAGCTTCTTTAACGGAGCCCCATTAGTGAGGTCGGGGGCTACTGTGGGGGCTGCAGGGTAGGGGGCGGGGAGTCAGGGTCAGAGGAGGGGTGGTGAGGGGTGGCAGGGGTGGAAATTATTAAGGTCTGACTCAGGTTTCCCTCATTTACCCTGTACCTTCCGCCATCCACCGTGATCTGCGTGAAGGACTTTTGCGGCATAGACTTCTCGGTGTTCAGGACGTATGCTGGAAAGTTGCTGTTACCGCCATTTTCGCTGCTGTCGAGAACGATTGTGTCGCCAGAGATGTTGACGGTCTCTATGCTCACGTTTTCTGTGGTGACCTGCTCCAAAGGGGTGCCTTCGAGATGAGTGATGTTGTCTGTCGTCACCACCACTGCGCCATTCTCCCTGACGGTCACCAGTTGTGGGGGTGACTGGGTGCGAGAGCTGCGTGGTTTGGGTGGCACAGGAGGTGGTAGTGGTGACGTCACAGTGCCACCAACATCAACACTGCTGACTCTGGGTGCCACTCGTACCGTCACCATCTCTCGTTTGACCCCAGCCTCTGCCTCACTGTCACTGCTAAGGCTGCTACGACTGCTGCTACAACTGCTACTAGTCACTGTTTTCTGCTGAGAATTGACTTGGCGCAGTTGTACACTGAAGTTGCTGACTTTTCTTTCGTTTGGTGATGGTGGGTGTGCTTGGACAACAACAACGCGGTCCTCAGTGGCTGGTGCCGACGCCATCTCCACACTGCTCCTGGTTATTGTCGTGTCACCATCAAACAGTGTGATGGTTGTGCCACCAGAGGGAGCTGGGGTGGATGGCAAGGCTGGGGGTGCCTCCTCGTGGTCCTCAGAGCTGGTGTTGTGGAGTGTGATGCTATTTTTTGAGGTCTCAGAAGCTGTCACCCACTGGCTACTAGAGATATCAGTGATGGAGGTTGACCCACTAATTTCTATATGAGAGATTGGTTCCCCTTCATCATCATCATCATGGTCATGTCTGAGTTGATTCTGGGTTATTCTAGGGCTTACAGCTTCAGCCAGACTACCTTCACTCTCCCGCCTGAAGAGAAGAGCTTGTTCCAGCGTCCCCCACTGCTCTGCTCTCCTCAGTCCAACACCACCATCCACTCTCAGCCCCACAGTCACTTCTTCTTCTTCAATGGACGTGGCTGATGAGTCTGGTAACTGGAGGCGACGTGGCCGGCTGAGGTTTGCTTGGCTGCTGGGAGTTGTGGCCTCCGCTCGCGTCAGGTCCAGGGACATGGCTCGCTCCAAGATTACACTCACAGGTTCAGGCTCTGTGTGGATTCGAGACAAGTCGCCAAGAGAGGCTGCTTTACGTTTAAGTTCCTCTGAGTCCGTTAGTGGATGCTTTGGAGATGATGTGTTTATCGGCTCAATTGACGTGTGCACAATAGCTCTTTCTCCATCACTATCTGAGGCAAGTGATGCTGCATCAGGGACTTTCATGTGAGGTATTCGTCGGTCAGACACAGACCTCTCTATGACCTCTACTACTTCCGTGGCTCCTGCTGGGGGCTGGTAGGACTTCAGTTTGATCTCTTTCACCACTACATTTGTCCTCACAGCAGGTATAGGGTTTTGTGGGGGAGGTTTCGGTGCACGGCGTTTCTGAGGGGCAAGCTCGGATTCCAGCGACATTTGGGTTGTAGAGAGCTGAGGTAGAACAACATCGACCTCCCTCGTTGTAACCTCAACCTTCTCCTCTACCTCAACATCAACTGGTCTTTCATTGACAGTTACCTCAGTCATACCAGTTGTCACTTGTCGGCCTCTCCCTCTCCCTCTCTTCCGCTTCTTTGTTTCGGTATGGCTTTCATTTTCGTCATCTGAACTGGAGGAGGAGCTAGATGATGAAGAGGAGCTTGATTTCTCTGAACGTTTTCTTCGATTGTCCTTAGCAGCAGCAGCTGCAGCTGCAAGGGCAAGTGCATTCTCTTCAGAAGTGTTCAAGATATCTTCCTCCACTTTCTTATTCTTCTTTTCCTTCTCCTTCTTCTTTTTGGCGTTCTTCCTCTTAGCTTCTGTTGCTGCTGGGTGCTCATTGACTGTGTCCTGTCGTGTAAGTTCATCTTCACTTGAGTGGCTGTCATGCCTCATTCTACTGATTTCGGTCTGAATCCTGCCTTTCAGATTCTTAAAACCCTTGAAACCCAATCGAATTCCTTTGCTCTTATGCTCCTTGGTTTTTTCCTCTCCTCCACGAGTATCGAAATCTACTTTTTCCTCTGTTTCCAGACCTTCAGAATCGGATGTGCTTCTTCCACTCCTATTCCTAAACCCAAAACCAAGACCCTTTTGTGATTTTATTCTTGGAGGGGCGGGCTCCTCTCCTCGCGCATCCAATGAAATCTTCTCTTCGGCTTCTCCTCCCTCAGAATCTGACCTCATTTCATATTTTCCCTCAGTCTTTCCAAAGCCCTTGATTCCAAAATTTAAGCTTGACCTTGTTTTTGCCTTCACCTCTTCATCCAATTCTGGCTCCCGGCGTGGAATCTCGGCTTCAATCTCGCCTCCGTCCATGTCGTAACTCTTGCTTTTTCCCTTGAATCCAAAACTGAGACTTGGTTTTAATTTCTGTTTTACAGGTCCACTCTCTGCATGAGGGTCTGTTCCAACTTTTTCCTGGTCGTTGTTGTCCTCTGAATCCGAACTTCTGCTACCTCTGCCTTTAAAGCCAAAACTAAGGCCACCCTTGACCTTTGGCCTTGACTTTTCATCGTCAGCATCTCTGTCTCCAGGGATGTCTGATACTTTCTCAGAGTTATCTTCCTCAGTATCAGATGACTTTGTAAAACCCTTGAATCCAAAACTCATTTTTCCACGACTCTTTTTCTTGTCTTCCTTCGTCTGTGGCCGATCAGGGTCTGGGGTGAGGGATGCTGGCTCCTTAGTCTCATCCTCACTGTCTGACGAGCGACCAAGGCCTTTGAAGCCGAACCCAAGACCGAATTTGTGCTTCTTCTTATCCTCGTCATCTTCGTCCTTAGATTTCGACTTTCCTTTCGTCTTTTCTCCCTCAACTTCTACAGCTGTTGTGAGTGTTGGTACTGCAGGTGCAGCTGCTTTCACTTTAACCTGTGGAACCTCAACACCTGCTGATAATTTTCCACCCTCAATATCCGGCAGGGAAACTTTTACATCTCCTCCCATTGCATCGATACCGGACACTGAAACTTTCCCCGTTGGTGCCTGTGTCTCCCTAGAAGCTTCTAGAATCCCTCTCTTTAAGGCAGCTACAGTTCCTTCTGGGACACCAACTTCGGGAGTTTTTATACCTGCTTCGACACTGAGTGGTTTAATTTCAAACTGTGGAGCTTTAAGGTTAGCCTCCAAATTAACTGGATTGATTTCCTTCTCAACTGCTGGCAGTCTGTCTTCATGAGTGTCAATGTCGATATGCTTTTTGAATCCCTTAAAGCCGAAAGCCATGCCAAAGCCAGGGGAGTGGCGAGAGTCTTCATGGTCACTTCTTGTCGACACCTCAAGTTCTCGGCTGGCGTTCGATCTCATGCTCTCAGATTCAAAGTCAACTTCAGGTAGGTCGATCTTGGCTTTCTTCAGGTCAATGTCAGCCTCGGGAAGGTCACATTCAATATCAAGATCATGAGCTTCAGCTGCCATATCTTGACGTTTCTTACCGTCATTTCCGTGACCAAAGCGGAGGTCAAGTGAGGGTAGACTGAAATCAGGGGTCTTAAATTTGAACCCAGACTTTTCCTTCTCGGCCTTCACATCTCCCGAAGTCACATTTATTCTGGCATCAGGAAGGGCGTGATCAGACATGTCCACATTTATGCTGCGACCTTGGAGATGAACCGTCTGGTCTGTGTTGCCTGAAACATCGACTGAGGCAGATGGCAACTCAGCAGAGACACTGAGAGGCTGAAGCTTTAGGTTTGTTACATGTCTTTCTTCCATTCTAATATCTGGAGCCGTCACAGAAATCCCCATTGCTTGCTTACCTCCAAGACTTGCCTCATAGTGCTTGGCATCTAGTGTAGCCGCATCCCCTTCTTCCCAGTGTTTCATTCCGGGCAAGTTAACATCCGGGGATTTCAAATTGATGTTAAAACGTTCCTTGCTTACGTCAGTTTCACTAACAACCCTAACGTCTCCCTTAGGTGCCTGAGCATTGACGGAAACGTCAGGCATAGTTACTTCTGGGCCTTGGATGCTGATGTCGTACCCGTGCTCAGAATTCGAATAATCAGCGTTCGTATCCCCCTTCTTGCCTAATAGTTTCATCCTTGGGAGATTGACATTGGGGCCTCTAATATCAAGATCATAATTTCTCTCTGCCTTTTCCTCCTCTTCGTTATCAGAATCCTTGCCATCCCTCTCACCTCTACCTTTTAGACTGAAGCTAGGGAGGCTCACATCAGGGCCTTTGAATCCAAAATCAAAGCCTTTTCTCGGTTTCTTGCCTTCTTCATCAGAGTCTTCATGTTCCTCCTTCTCATTCTCCTTATCATATTCTTTGTCGTGACCACCAGCTCTCAGATTAACGCTGGGAAGGTTGAAATCTGGGACCTTGAACCCGAAGCCAAAGCCTTTTTTCTTTTTCCTGTCAGTATCTTCATCCGAATCGTCTTCCATCTTGTTATCATCTTTTGCTTTCCTTAGGTTGAGGCTGGGCATATTGATGTCAGGACCTTTGAATCCAAAATTGAAGCTCTTCTTTGACTTCTCATTCTCATCGTCGCTCTCTTCACCAGTCGACTTTGCTCTTACCTCTGGGAGATTTCCGGTGGCTCTTACGTTTACAGATGGAAGGTTTACATCGGGACCTTCCAGATCAAGATTAGCACCTTTCATGTCGACATCAGGACCCCTGAAGTCAACATTAGGAGTTTTCAAGTCAACGTTAGGAGCATTCATATCCACGTTGGGTCCTCTGACATCAACATTTGCCCCTCCCAAATTGACATCAGGACCTTCCAGATCAACACTGGGACCTTCTAGATTAAGATTGTACTTAGTGGACTTCTCTCTCCTGTCATCATCGGAGTCTTCGCCATCACCTCGGCCTTTCAGACTCAGACTTGGCATGCTAAAATCAGGACCCTTGAAGCCAAAGCTGAAGCCCTTTTTGTCTTTCTTCACCTTTTCTTCGTCGTCTGATTCATCTTTTTCCGTTTTGCCCTTTCCTTCGCCCCTAAGGCTCATACTTGGCATGCTGATATCGGGGCCTTTGAATCCAAAACTGAAGCCCCTTTTGTCTTTTTTGTCTTTTTCTTCGTCGTCTGATTCTTCCTCTCTCACTTTTTCACCCTTTCCTTCACCCTTAAGGCTCACACTTGGCATACTGATATCGGGACCCTTGAGGCCAAAACTGAAACCTTTTTTGTCTTTCTTCTTGTCGTCATCATCTGATTCTTCATCTTTTTCCGTTTTCCCCTTTCCTTCACCCTTAAGACTCACACTTGGCATACTGATATCAGGGCCTTTAAATCCAAAGCTAAAGCCCTTTTTCTCTCTCTTCTCCTTTTCTTCGTCGTCTGATTCTTCGTCTTTTTCCGTTTTCCCCTTTCCTTCGCCCTTGAGGCTCACACTTGGCATACTGATATCAGGTCCCTTGAAGCCAAACCTGAAACCTTTTTTGTCCTTCTTTTCCTTTTCATCTTCATCTGATTCTTCATCTTCCGCTTTACCCTTTCCTTCGCCCTTGAGGCTCAAACTTGGCATACTGATATCAGGACCCTTGAAGCCAAAGTTGAAGCCTTTCTTGCCCTTTTTCTTCTGTCCTTCGTCGTCATCAGAGTCATCAGTCTTCTTCGTTCCGTCTTTAATATCCACGCTGGGCAGGTTCACATCAGGTCCCTTTACACCAAAACTAAAGCCTCTCTTGTCTTTCTTCGCTTTACTTTCATCATCAGATTCCTCCTCCCTCTCCATCTCACCTTTTCCTTCTCCCTTGATGCTGAAGCTTGGCATGTTGATATCAGGGCCTTTGAAGCCAAAACCAAAGCCCTTTTTACCCTTTTTCTTCTCTTCATCATCAGACTCTTCCTCTTCCTTTCTAGCCTTTCCTTCGCCCCTGATATTCACACTTGGCATGCTCACATCAGGGCCCTTGAAGCCAAAGCCAAACCCTTTCTTACTCTTTTTCTTCATTTCTTCATCAGATTCTTCCTCTTTTTCCTCATTCCTTTTACCTTCAGCTCTGATGTTCATACTTGGCATACTGATATCGGGGCCTTTGAAGCCAAAACCAAAACCTTTCCTGCTCTTTTTCTTCTCTTCGTCTTCATCAGAGTCTTCCTTTTCCTCTTTGCTGCTCGTTCCCTCTCCCTTCAGACTAAGACTTGGTAATTTTATATCAGGTCCTTTGAAACCTAAGCTGAATTCCCTCTTGTCCTTTTTCTTGTCGTAATCATCATCATCATCTTCCTCCTCCTTTTCAATCTTGCCTTTCCCCTCACCTCTGATGCTTACCTCTGGCATGCTGACATCAGGACCTTTTAGTCCGAAGCTGAAGCCTTTCTTTGACTTCTCCTTTTGTTCATCATCACTCACTTGGTCATCATCTTTGCCTTCCCTTTTCATGTTAAAACTGGGCAAGGAGACATCAGGGCCTTTGAAACCCCAACTGAAACCTCCTTTTTTGGACTTGGAATCCTTATCTTCATCCTCAGATTCATTCTCGTCCTTTTCTTTACCACCCTTTCCTTCTCCTTTCAAACTGAAGCTTGGGAGGGAAACATCAGGGCCTTTGAATCCCCAGCTGAAGCCTTTCTTGGTCTTCTTTTCCTTGTCATCTCCATCATCATCCTCAGATTCCTCTTCTTCCTTTTCCTTACTACCCTTTCCTTCTCCTTTCACACTGAAGCTTGGGAGGGAAACATCAGGGCCTTTGAATCCCCAGCTGAAGCCTCCTTTCTTCGACTCCTTGGTCTTTGCATCATAGTCAACCGCACCTCCTCCTTCAAGGTTAAGGTCAGGGGCTTCCACGCTGAGATTTGGCCCTTCGACACCCTTAATTTCATACGCTGGGACTTCAACCTTCCCCGGAGAGCCTTGGAGATCGCCAGAAGCCCGAAGATCCAACGACGGAGCTTTCAAATCCGGGCCTTTGAGCTTTATGGAGATGTCTTCACTTTCCCTCTTCTCCCTTTTGCCACCAATTTCTCCTTCTCCTTTTACGCTAAACTCAGGGAGGCTGACGTCTGGACTCTTCAGGTCGACTCCAAAGCCCCTCTTGAGCTTCCTATCTTGGCCTCTGTCGTCATCATCGTCATTCTCGTCGTCTGATTTTCCTCCAGTTCGGCCTCTGAGACTGAAGCTGGGAAGGTTGATGTCTGGGCCTTTTATTCCAAACCCAAAGCCCTTTCTAGACTTATCCTTATCTTTCTTATCATCACCATCATCCTCTGAATCTTCTTTCTCCCCTTTCTCTTTAGCCTCTCCCTTCACACCGAAACTGGGAAGGCTGATATCTGGGCCTTTTATTCCAAACCCAAAGCCCTTTCTAGACTTATCCCTATCTTTCTCATCATCTTCATCTGACTCCTCCTTCTCCAGTTTTCCTTTTGCGTCTCCCTTCATACTGAAACTGGGAAGGTTAATATCTGGACCTTTTATTCCAAACCCAAAGCCCTTCTTCGATTTATCTTTATCATCAAGATCATCATCATCATCATCATCCAACCCCTCTTTTTCCACCTTTCCTTTTGCGTCTCCCTTCAGACTGAAACTGGGAAGGCTGATGTCCGGGCCTTTTATTCCAAAACCAAAGCCTTTTTTAGATTTTTCCTTATCTTTCTTATCATCGTCATCTTCTGAGTCATGTTTTTCCACACTTGCACCTCCCTTCATGCTGATGCTAGGTAAGTCCACATCAGGTCCCTTAATTCCCAGTCCAAAGCCTCTCCTTGATTTCTCGCCATCATCATCATCACCTTTCTTATCTTCTTCCTTCCTTTCTCCCTCGTGCACACCACCTCTAAGATTCACACTTGGAAGGCTTACATCAGGCCCCTTGAAGCCAAGAGAGAAGCCTTTCTTTCCTTTGTCACCCTTTTCCTTATCCTCCGCATCGTCGCTTTCCATATCACCCTCTTTTCCATCTCCTCTGCTTCCTTTTAGGCTGAAACTTGGCATGGAAACATCGGGGCCTTTGAAGCCAAATCCAAAACCTTTCTTGGATTTACCCTCTTTGCTCTCATCCTCATCGTCACTTTCCTCCTTTTCCTTACCATCCTTCCCTTCTCCTTTCAAACCAAAGCTTGGCATACTAACATCAGGTCCCTTGAAGCCAAAACTGAAGCCCTTCTTTGACTTCTTATCTTTGATTTCTTCGTCTGATTCTCCCTCCACTTCTACATCATGGCTACCCTTCACACCCACACTTGGGAGACTCACGTCAGGACCTTTCAGGCTAAAACCAAAGCCCTTTTTCGACTTCTTTTCCTTCGTTTCCTCGTCTGATTCTTTATCTTCCTCTTCTTCGTGACTTCCTTTCATGCTAAAGCTCGGGAGGTTAATATCAGGACCCTTCAGGCCAAACCCAAAGCCCTTCTTCGACTTCTTTGTGTCATGTTTACCATCATCGCTTGCGTCAAACTCCGCTTCGAGATTAGCCGAAGGAAGATTGATGTTGGGTCCTTCAAGTTCGATACTTCTGTTCACGTTTGCATCCACTGTGGGGACTTTGGCCTCTACTTCCACCTCCTTCCTTCCTTCATCGTCCTTATCCTTCCACCCAAAACTTGGTAAATCTATATCAAATCCTTTAAGTCCCAACGAGAATCCTTTCGAGTCTTTATCTTTCTTCTTTTCCAGTTCGATGTCATCAATGTCTGCTTCAAGTTTTCCACCGGCCTTGACTGAGACATCGGGTACATTGATTTCTGGGCCTGTCACACCCACATTTAATTCCCTCTTGCCCTTTTTGTCCTTTCTGTTCTCATTATCCGAGTGTTCGTCTTCATTTTCACTTCCATCTCCCTTTCCCCTCAGGTTGACACTCGGAAGGTTGAAGTCGGGTGCCTTGAATCCAAAACTGAATCCCTTTTTGCTTTTCTTCTTCTTCTTTCCACCTTCATCATCCGACTCCTTCTTTTCGTCTGCTTCCCCTTGTGCTTTAAGTTTCATATCGACACTGGGAAGCTCAACATTTGGACCTTCCAAAGCGATATTAACACCTCCACTGCCTTCTCTCCTATCACCTCCTTCCTGTGACTTATCTCCCTTTTCACTTCGACCCTTGAAGCCGAAGCTGGGAAGGCTCAGATCAGGTCCTTTCATACTAAATCCAAAACCACTGCTCTTCTTATCAATATCAGTGTCTAAGTTTATATCTCCTTCAGCCTTGCCTTTCACATCGATACCTGACACATCCACTTCGGGGTTGTAAACAATGTTGCCAGTTTTAAGTTCTGCACTCAAGGTTTTTCCCTCAATGTCCACATCTCCCTCACCTTTATCTCTCTTCCAGCCAAAGTCTGGGAGAGAAATATCTGGTTTCTTTAGTTTGAAACCCATAATACTCTTCTTGTCGTCGTCTTCCTTGTCTTCATCATCATCGCTGTCTCTTCCGCTTCCCTTCACCCCAGGCATTGAAATCTCCGGACCCTTCAGGCTGAGGCCCACATCTGCTCCAGCCGACCCTGAGGCATCTACATGGGCTCCACCAAGGTTCACGTCAACTTCGGGTGCGTGGACATCTGGTGCATCGACGTTCAGACCAACGGTGTGTTTTGACTTCACTTTTTCTTCGTCTGATGCGCCAGTGTGCTCATCATCGTCCTTTCCAAAGCCCTTGAGGCCAAAGTTGAAGTCTAGTTTTCCCAGGCCAAAGGAACCCTTGGCCTTCTGCTTCTCATCATCCGTTTTGGGTTCATGTGAAAATTTCTCGTGGTCAGTGTTGCCTCTCCCGGACAACTCAACGCTGGGCAGATTGATGTTAATATTCTCATCAGTTGGCCTCACCTGCCCGCCTTCAAGTCCACCTGACATCTGAATGTTCCCTTTACCCGAGTCAACCACATCGCCTTCCTTGAGTTTCATCTGAGGAAGCTTGATGCCGAACTTGATCCCAGATGCTTTCTTGGTCTCCACATCGACACCATCGTATTGAGGGGCACTGAGAGAAGCATTAACCTCTCGTTCTATATTTACTTGTGGCTGCTGGAGGTCTAATGAGGGAGCTTTAGCCTCTACCGACATCTTCCCTCCAGCCTCCAAGTCCAAGTCTGGTTTTGATACACGTCCAGTCAAGTCCGGTAGAACCTTGATCCCAAACTTCGTCTTCGAGTCAGGTTTCTCCACAAGTGATTCCATATCAGCTCTGACAGTGTGTGAGCTCTTTGACACTTCCCCTGGTACGTCGATTGCCCGCTCTGAGTGTCTCTCTGGAGCCTCACGTTTGACCTTCGTG
>NC_136969.1:29024148-29029148 GCF_032717465.1 Coenobita brevimanus | reverse complement strand
GACCCCCAGATTTCTTAACTTTATGAGAGAGAGAGAGAGAGAGAGAGAGAAAGAGAGTGTAAAGGTGGGTGGTCTAGCTAATTGCTCAGTCCTACCCCCTACCCCTTACCTGCCCTGCCCTACCCTGCCACACCTACTCTCTTCTTTAACGTACACACATACACACAGACAGATAGATAGATAGACAGACAGATAGATAGGTAGACAGATAAATAGATAGTGACACAAACCCATTTCATTCAAACTCATGGAAACGATAATTCTTTGGTTGACTATATAATTCAGTGATTTTAATGTAGTATGCAAAATTCCTTCAATCCCGCCCCCTACTACCAGACGATTTTATTCATCTCTGGAAAGGCCTCTTGTAGTGAAGGGGTTGAGGAATGCTACAGCCAAGAGAGAGAGAGAGAGAGAGAGAGAGAGAGAGAGAGAGAGAGAATGTCATCGGAGTGAATCAATTGACGTCATTCGCAATATAGAGATGCTGGAGAGGGACGCCTTCACGTGGTGGCACTGATAGGACTGGGTGGCTCCACTGCCCGGTTAAACAAACGTCCCTCATCCCCTTCCCTATCCCCCGGAAGGATGATGGTGGAATGCAGGAGGAGGGCAACTTCAGCCTGCAGTCCACTGGGTTCACATTTCACGTATGCCTGAGACCACAACTTATAGAAGACACGCTTTTGTTTAATGAAAGGCTATTGTTTCTATCATGAAATATGTTAACAATAATAATAATAATAATAATAATAATAATATTAATAATAATAATAATAATAAACACGAAACAAAAACAGATGGATTGGGGCCTGAGAAAGAGAAATTGGAAGCTAAGGGAGAGTGGTTTCACAAGGTTAGAGAGAGAGAGAGAGAGAGAGAGAGAAATACAGTGTCAAGGAACAGACGTCAGTGAGAATCTTAAGACGGAGAAAATACATCCTGAGACGAAGAGACTGATTGGTTTTGCAAATGTCAAGCTGTTTTGGCATTTAAAGGTCAATATTTACAAGGAACGAGCAAATAAACATTCCTACGCGCAAACACACAGACAGACAAACAAACATACACATATAAACACAATCACACACACACACAAGGCACATATAAACATTCGTACGGCTGAATATTGACGGAATGATTAAATAAACACATCCGACAGAGAGACAGATAGACAGACAGACAGAAAGACAGACAGACAGACAGATAGACATTTGGACAAACAATTACACATAAAATCAGAGTTATAAGGAATACACACTTTAACTTACACACACACACACACACGCACACACACACACATATATACAAAACGAGCTCTTCTCAACTCAATGACCATGATATCTGCGCACACACACACACACACACACTCACACACACACACACACACACACACACACACACACACACACACACACACACACACACACACACACACACAGGGAGGGGGTACTTACAGATAGCTGCGAATCATCTAGCGTCCTCGGTGAACTCCTTGCCCCACTAGACCTCACCGCCTGTACCAGCTGTAACCCAAGACGACACGGGGTTAGGTCAACGAAAGAGGTCAAGAGAGGTCACGAGAGGTACAATAGACCTCTTAATCAAGGGCTGTATCCATTAGAAAGGAATTTAAAAGATGTACAGTGAGTTTGATGAGGAAATACAACGTCGATATTCGTGTAAAATTCTACGTAGCCATTTTTTTTTATTCTCCTGAGCCGTCCTGCAAAATCTATTATTCTAACTCAAAGTGGACGATGTTATAAAGTTGACTAAAAGCCCTTGTATTTAATGGGCTAACTCTTCTACTTTATATGATTCTATTTTTTTCTGAAGACAAATGATTCTATTAACCTCAGGAGAGAAACGTCCTCAGGCTGAAGAGTTAAAGATATTTTCCTCACTGACCTTAGATTGCAATAAATAAATAAAAGTAAATAAATAAATAAACTGTTTGGTTTAATAACCTAAGTGTAATTGATAGGCTCATATTTAATTATGCTTTTCTTCAATTAGATTATTCACACACACACACACACACACACACACACACACACACACACACACACACACACACACACACACACACACACAGGCCAATCTTTTCTCATATTTATAGATATAACTAGTGTTTTTTCTTTTATATACTGCCTGAGGTTACATCGTGGGAGGTCACGTCAGGTGGTGAGATGGCTTCCTGTGGCCTAACCCTGGATAACCTTAACTCTTCACAGCACCACAGCACAGCACAGCACAACACACCACAGAACAGCACAGCACACCACAGAAAAACACAGCACACCATAGAACAACCCAAAACAGCACAGCACACCACAGAAAAACACAGCACACCATAGAACAACCCAAAACAGCACAGCACACCACAGAAAAACACAGCACACCATAGAACAACCCAAAACAGCACAGCACAGCACAGCACAGCAACCCACAGAAAAACACAGCACATCATAGAACAACACAAAACAGCACAGCACAGCACAGCAAACCACAGAAAAGCACAGCAAACCATACCAAATTACAACACAGGCCCACACAGCACCACGACAAAACATAGCACACCATACCACACCACATCACACTACATCAACCTCTAATTACTATAGATCAGTGCACCTCTTCACCACACCACACCACACCACACCACACCACACCACACCACATCACACCACACAACACCTACCAACCCTAAATACTTCAGAGCACCACAAACCTCCACCACATTACACCACACCTCTAAACACGTCAGGTTAGTTCAATCTTTCACCACATCACACTACACCACAGCAGCCTCTGAACACCTCATATCAGTTTAACCTTTCATCACATCACCCCACCCCACACCACACCACACCATACCAACCTCTAAACACTTCAGACCACCCAACCCCACCCCACCCCACACCACGCCACACTACACCACACCACACCAACCTCTCATATCAGTTCAACCTTTCACCACATCACCCCACACCACACCACACCACACCATGCTCGATACGCCCTGCCAAAGCTAAATTCTTCATCACAGTACATCTTGGAGGGATCTGGTCCAAGGGTAAGATTCCAGTCACTCACTCACTCTTCCAACCTTATCACCGTGCCAGTTGCTGCTATACTCTCTTCACTTTAATTTGGCCTAAAACTGCCACCTCTCCATCTTGAATACTGAATGGGGACAACAATTTAATATTAAAACATGAAGCTAGACACGAAGAAGTGCAATGGAAAGGCGGAAGAACCATGCCACTGTCTTCTCTTCTGCCACCGACCTGCCTGGAAAAAAACCGAAGGGCGAAAAATTTGGGCCAAGTTGAGGTGAAAAGCCTATAATGAAAATTAAGAAGCTAACCATGAATACTTACCCTTTCGAGCGTGGACCTTGATTTGTCACTGTCTTTGTTGGGTGATGTCTCAGTCTCCGGCCTTCCTCGCCCTCCGCCTGCACCCACACCCACGCCCACGCCCACGCCTGCACCGCCGCCGACACCAACTGTACCTGGAGAAACGAACAGGTAAGCTCATCAGTACCTGCTTATTATATGTTCAAGTAATTAGGGAAAGGTAGATTGATTACACTCTTTCTACTCTAACTTGGAGTAATATTTGCTTATTACACCTTGTCGTCCTCTTCTTTGTTACTTAAATCATTCTATCTATCTATCTATCTATCTATTGCCAGACGCCTTAATCCCGTAATGGGTGGCCACAGACAAATCGCCTCCATGTCGTCCTGTCCCCCGCCATTAATTTCACTGCCCTGCTCCCAGCTCACACCCCCTCTTCAAAAAAACAACATACAAGATGATATAATCCAACCATATCCAGAAATAAAAATCGGTATGGAAGAGGTGTTAGGGAGCTATCTAATCACACAATACAGCCCAAGAACACCATACTAGTCACGAAGAAGTGCTCTGGAAAGGGTGTAGACTCGCAGCACTATATTTTTGCCACTGAGCTACGTGAAATAAGCTACAAAAGGTCGAAAATCTAGGTCAGCTCAAGGTAAAAGAATTATAATACTTGTGTGATGCATGAGTAACAGTGAAAATTTTTGTAAAGAAATAAAAAAATGTAATATAGTCCAAGCGTAGTTCAGAATTTGCACCTGGACAAAAGCACAGGTGTATTAATTAGTTCTTGTGCAGTGCATGTGCAAGTACTGGAAATACTGAACAGTTTTGTAAAGAATCGTCTAATAAATATCTAACAAATGTCTAAGATGCCGCAGTCCTAAATATTTGTACCAGGAAAAAAATCGTTTGGATATGAAAAATATAAACTAGAAAAAAATATATATGTATAGGATTGAGAAAGGCTAGTGGTTGATTTATGCATTACGTGACTAAAAGACAAACTCGCCCTAAGGAATTCTGCTATGAAGGTACGTGTGAATTAATGAAGTTGCTTATAGGGATTTTGTATGTCATCTCAGTACAGAGTGTGGCAAGCTAGCATAAATATACCAGGTGTGTGTGTGTGTGTGTGTGTGTGTGTGTGTGTGTGTGTGTGTGTGTGTGTGTGTGTGTGTGTGTGTGTGTGTGTGTGTGTGTGTGTGTGTGTGTGTGTGTGTGTGTGTGTGTGTGTGTGTGTGTGTGTGGCAGCTAGCAGTCAGCATAAATACACCAGGTGTGTATGTATGCGTGTGTATGTATGTATGATGGTAGGTAGGTAGCTTGGTAGGTAGGAAGGTAGGAGGTAGGCAGGTAAGCAGGTATATATGTGTGGATGTATGTATGTATGTATGCATGTATGTATGTATGTATATACGTGTGTATGTATGTATGTATGTAAGTATGTATGTATGTATTTTTAAGGCAGCTTGGATTTCAATAGAGAGTTGAATACGTAGAAATAAACAAGAAAAATTACACAGAACCAAAACTGCGTGAGGATGAGAAGTAAGTAATGCATAGGTAGCTAGGGAGAGAAAGGGAGGGAAAAAGAGAGCGAGAGAGGGAAGAAAGACAGGGAGG
>NC_136969.1:29016648-29019148 GCF_032717465.1 Coenobita brevimanus | reverse complement strand
GAAAGGGAGGAGAAGGGGGAGGAAAAAGAGAGGAAAGGGAGGGGAAGGGGGAGGAAAAGGAGAGGAAAGGGAGGGGAAGGGGGAGGAAAAGGAGAGGAAAGGGAGGGGAAGGGGGAGGAAAAAGAGAGGAAAGGGAGGGGAAAGAGAGAGAAAAACGAAGAGAAGGACAGAAAAGGAAGGATATGGGAAGGAAGAAGAGAGGGAAGGAGTGAGACGTTGACGTATGGAAGGGGATAAAGGAGTGAGAAGGAGAAATGTGGCTAAGGTGGCTCAGTGGCATGATTTGTTGGGCACTCATCTCAAGTTCGGGGGGCTCTCTTGAATGGGTTCGAGCCCCACTGACTGCCACTACCTTTTGTTTCACCGTCCGTGGCTGTATCTGTCCTACTCTCTTCCTAATACCCTGTGATTTAGCATAGGAAGGGAAGAGGAGGAGGAGGAGGAGGAGGAAGAAAGAGAAGGAGAGGAAGAGAAAAAAAGATGAGAAAAGAGAAGGAGGGAAAAATGAGGAGGAGGAAAGAAAAGGAGATTAGGAGAAAAGGGAGAGCTAGGAGGAGAGAGAAGAAAAGGATAGGGAGGAAAGATGAGCAGGGAGGGGAAGGGAAAGGGAGGAAGGGTAAGAGAAAGGGTGGAAAGGGAAGGGAAGGGAAGGGAGTGGAAGGAAAAGGGGGGGGAAGAAGGGAAAAGAGGAAGGAAAGGAAGAAGGAAGAGGAGGAGGAAAAGGGATGAGAAGGAAAGGGAGGAAAAAGAAGGAGGAGGAAAGAGGGGATGGGAGATGAAAAGAAGAGGAAGGGATGGGAGGGGAAGCGGAATGAGAAGGGAGGGGGAAAATGGAGGGGAGGGGAGGGGAAGAGGGAGAAATAACCTTGGAAAAGTGCCCGGGGGTGGGGGAGAGAAGCCTGACCCCTCCCCCCTCCCCATCTTCTCCCTCCCTCTCCCCTCCCCATTCACCCACATGCCCATTCATTCTCCCTGTCTCCCCTCCCATTTTCTTCCCATACACTCGTTGCTGCTCCCTCTCTCTCTCTCTCTCTCTCTCTCTCTCTCTCTCTCTCTAACAGAAAAGTCAGCCACGAAGTTAAAGGGTTAAGTCAGAGAGCATTAAGTAAAATTTAGTAAAGAGTAAAAATAAAGCAACAATTCCAATCTCCCTAATTATTTTTCACATAAACTCATACAGCAAGCACTGTGAACACTAATTACCTCATCATCCCCTCATTAACCCCTTGTTCTATCGGTATTTTCAACTCCATTACCTGCCTGACCTTTAAATGACCTCTTAATTAGCGAGTTAAAAGCCTGCTACACCTGAGGATTCACAGATGTTCTTAAGATTAAATAATTTGTAAGATTTTTTGTGTATACCTTCACTCACACAGCCCTTCCCAACCAAACGAATGAAAGAGTGAAAAAATACGACAAAGTAAAATTATTCATGATAATAATAATAATAGTAGTAGTAGTAGTAGTAGTAGTAGTAGTAGTAGTAGTAGTAAATAATAATAATAATAATAATAATAATAATAATAATAATAATGGTAACAACAACAACAACAACTAGAAAGCACTCAGAGAGCGCCTACCTCCGCCAATGCCATTGCCATTAAAAAGAAGCTGGATCCGGATTTAGTGCCACAGAGGTGACATGTGAAGATGTGTGTCTTGCAGGAGGACCTTTGAGAACGGGATATCAAGTCTATGCCCTGAATCTTACACACACACACTCACACACACACACACACACACACACACACACACACACACACACACACACACACACACACACACACACACAGAAAATAGCTTAGGAAATTGCCTAGTGAAAGGATCATTGAGTCTATTTTTACCTCTTCCAGTTTAAAGTCTCTGGTAACCTAAACAAAAACACGTCTGGTAGCAGCACGACTCTATAAAAAGGTCACAGTACATAAAAGGCTAAAACCCATTATAAATACTACGGTGGTAGGTGGTAGCGACCATCATCCTCTCACCTGATACAGAGCTGCCTACTTCTTCCTTCACATTTATCATTCTATCTCTGTCTCTTCTCTCCTCTCTTCCTGCGTCTCCCATTCTTTCCAGTCGCTTTTTATTGCACTTTTTTCCACTTCAGATGGCTCAACACTGAGTGACAATTTACAACGCTGGGTGGTAACCATATAACCAGATAACAGAGTGATGCTGAGCCTGCTGTAGTGCCTCTGCTAACTGGGTGGAGGACGCAAATGCAGCTTCGATCTAGGAACCAAACCTCCACATTTATCCCTGAGCCTCGCTGTCGCGAGGCGTTCTCACCCGCAAGGGAATATCGGTTCACTGTGCGGGATGGCCTTGCAGGAGCGGTTGCTTGCCTGCGGTTGATGGGTCTCCTCTGCCAGACGGACCGGGGTTCAACAAAATCAACAACCCTGGAATGCTGGATGCTTTCAGGTCAGTTCGACGCTGAGTAACCTTTTCGGCGTGCTAAGCTAAGGTCAGATGGACGAAAGCGTATGTGTGT
>NC_136969.1:28971648-29009148 GCF_032717465.1 Coenobita brevimanus | reverse complement strand
TGATAAAAGCGATGGTAGTTGACACCCTAGCCTCATCTAAACGTGAACCCAGTGGACTTCTGGCTCAAGTTTTGCCTTCTTCTGCATTCCACCATCCCCCTTGTGTGGGGGTTCGGAGGGAAGTAAGTGATGTTTGTATAGACAGATCTCAGGGCCAGTCAGTCATATCGCTGCCACCACGTGAAGGCTCCCCTCTTCGACACCAATAACAGCAATGAAGGATAAATACAAACACCAGAAAAAAAAAAGGATTAAAAAAATGATAGGCATATAAATACACAAAATAACAAAAAAATAAAAGAAAAATCAAGTGTGCGATGTTGTGTTGTTGGGGGTAGTGAAGATGTGCTGTGGCAAGGTCGGATTTTACCACCACTACATCTTGTTCTTGTACAGCCTGTGTAGGGGGAGAGGGAGGGGAGAGAGTGGGAGAGAGGAGAGGGGAAGTGAGCGAGATGGGGATGGGGACAAGGGAGGTGGAAAGGGGGAAAGGGGAGATGAGGCTGAGAGGAGAGGGATGGAGAGAGGAAAGGAGATGGAAGGGAAAGGGGTGAAGAGAGGGAAAGAAGAGAGGGGAGGAGAGGGGGGAAGAGGACAGGGGAGGAGAGGGGGAAAGAGAACAGGGGAGGAGGAGGGGGAGAAGTTAGAGAGGTGAGGAGGAGAATAGAAGATGAGAACAGGCAAGGTCGATTAGCCTTATTATGCCAAACAACCTTGCTCTTGTGCAGCTTGTGAGGGGGAGGAGGACAGGGAGGGAGGGGAAAGGGGGAGAGAGGGTAGGGAGAGAGGGGAAGAGAGGAGGGGGAGGGAGAGGAAGAGAGGAGGGGGAGGCAGGAAGAGATGAGAGGGGAAAGAGAAGCGGGAGAAGAGGGTTAGAAGAGTGAGGGGGAGAACAGAAGATGCACATCAACAAAGTCAAATATTACCATTACTGCAACTTGTTCTTGTACAGGTTGTGTAGGGGGGACGGGAGGAGAGAATGCTGAGGGAGAGAGGATAAGAGAGAGGAGGGTGATGCAGGAGGGGGAGACAGAAGGGGAGGGTGATGGTGGAGAGGATAAGAAGGAATGAGGAGTGGGAGAGGGTCAGAGGGGTGAGAGGGGAGAACAAAAGACGTACACAGGCAAGGTCGAATATCAACTCCATTACATCTTATTCTTGAAAAGATTGCGTAGGAGGAGGGAGAAGAGAAGAGTGGAGAGGGGATGGTGGAAAGAGGAGTGGAAGGAGAGGGGAAGAGGGAAAGAGGAGTGCAAGAAGTGGGAAAGAGGGAAAGAGGAGTGGAAGGAGAGGGGAAGAGGGAAAGAGGAGTGCAAGAAGTGGGAAAGAGGGCAAGAGGAGTGGAACGAGAGAGGAAGAGGGAAAGAGGAATGCAAGAAGAGGGAAAGAGGAGTGGAAGGAGAGGGGAAGAGGGAAAGAGGAGTGCAAGAAGTGGGAAAGAGGGAAAGAGGAGTGGAAGGAGAGGGGAAGAGGGAAAGAGGAGTGCAAGAAGTGGGAAAGAGGGAAAGAGGAGTGGAAGGAGAAGGGTGAGGGGAGGGGAGCATAGAAAATATACATAGGCAAGGTCGAATGTTTGCACCACTTCACCTTGCTTTTGCACAAGTTGTTTGGGGTAAGAAGAGAGGGGGGGAGGAGGAGAGAAGAGAGGGGAAGGGGGGTAGGAGGAGAGAAGGGAGGGGAAGGGGGGTAGGAGGAGAGAGGAGAGAAGAAGAATAGGAGAGGAGGGAGGGTGAGAGAGAGAAGAGAAGATGTTCGGAGGCAGGGTCATTTAGTCTAAAGCTCTTGTAAAATTCGTGAAAGGGAAGGGCGGGAATGAAGAAAAGTAGAGAGGGTGAGAATTAGGGATGAGGAAGGGTAGACGTGATGCAAAGGAGGAAAAAGATAGAGGGAGAGGAAGCTGAAGGAAGAAAAGGGGGAGAGGGGAGGAAGAGGAGTGGAAGACGCATGGAAGAGGAAGGAGAGACGAGGGGAGAAGATGAGGATGGACTGAAAGGGGAGGGGGAAGGAAGAACAGGAAGAAGAGAGGGATCAGGAAAGGGAGGGAAGAAGATAAGGAAGGGAGGGGGGACAGGAGAGGGGGAGAGAGAGAAAGAGAGAAAAAAAGAAGGATGCTTGCCTTGGGGGCCTAGGTACAAGGTCGACGCTTGCTTGATTATAAGGTAGGATTCTCGACCTTATGAAATGACAAGGACAGAGTATGTGATTGTGGATTTTTTTTTTTTTCATTTCTCCTAGTCATGGAATGCTTGTTATGCTCTGTTTTTTTTTTTTTTTTTTTTTTCACTTTAATCTGTCTTTTGTTATGGACTGGGCCCACTTTTTCTTAACCTAAAATACAGCCGTGAGAGAAAAAGTGAGGCCTAGCAGAGGGCGGAAGGATAGAACATAAGAAGAGAGGATAGCTGCAGTAGGCCGGTTGGCCCATGCTAGGCAGCTCCTAGAAGAGTAACTGAACTACTAGAATGAGATAAGGACAGCAAAGAAGAAGGCTCTCCCCCTCCCTCCAAACCCTCCAGCCGAAGCCGGCAGGAAAAGGTCAGAAAGAACACCAAGCCGTATAGAAAAACTGGCGTGGACATTTTACAGGAAAGTGTGAAAGGAGAATAGAGACTATCATAGTGTAACCTGAAAAGGAAAAATTATGAATTAGTATTGGTTATAAGATTTTCTTTTTTCTATATCCACCCCTTATTTGTCATATGCTTATCTAGCCTATGCTTGAAACTCTCAATGGAAGAGGCAGCAACTGCTTTACTAGGTAGCTTATTCCATTCGTCTATTCCTCTATTACCAAACCAATTTCTACCTATATCCTTACTGAAACGGAATTTTTCTAGTTTGAAACCATTATTTCTAGTTCTATCCTGTATGCTCACTTTAAGCACCATGCTGATATCTCCCTTATTTATACCCTTCATCCACTTAAACACCTCATTTAAGTCTCCCCTTATTCTACGCCTCTCTAGCGAATGCTAGGAGGGAGAGAGGCGTGTGTGCAAGAGAGAAAGTTCGAATGGAATGATTTATGGGGTATGATTCGCTCTTAAAATATGCGTCATGTAAGAAGTGATGCAACCGGGGTAAACCGTAAGGGATAAATCTACGGGGCCTGGCTGTGGATGGTTTAAAATTTCCTGATAAAGACCATTACTGTAAATTGAGGTTCATTCAAGGAGGCTGCAAAAATAAATAAATAAATAAATAAATAATACGGAAATTTATGCTCCTCTACTACTATATTATCTCCACCTCCCTCATCACATGTAGACGATTTGCATGGAAAACACAGACACATACATACATTAAAACATACACACGCACACACACACACACACACACACACACACACAATCTACCTACCCATATATTCATCCATCTGTCTAAGTCATCCAGTTCTGTTAATGTCTCATCATCACTAGCGTAGGGACCCTGGGTTAGGCTTTTCAGTCCAGAAATATGAACACAAACATAACACAGAATACAGACACGCACACACATACACACACACACACACACACACACACACACACACACACACACACACGCACACACACACACACACACACAACCCCCCCACTCATACACCCATCCACCCACCCACCCCCTCTCCACACGCACACACACATACACACACACACAACCCCCCCCACTCACACACTCATCCACCCACCCACCCCCTCTCCACACACACACACACACACACACACACACACACACACACACACACACACACACACACACCTATGGGAAAAACAGACTCCATCACATCAGTCTCAGGAGTAAACTTAAAGACGGCAATAAATCTGGCTTTAGAAGGATTAAGCAAAAGACGTTCCCGGATTTACACAGCTAAAGAGTTGATTGCACACATTACCTCTTCAGACTGACGGTTTTCCCTCAGCTGATCAAAATCGTCCCAGGTTAAATTAGACGACAATGCTTAGTGATAATTGTAATAAAGTTTAGAGCAGTAAAGATATAATTAAGGTGAATAAAGTCACCTGGTGCTCTCTCTCTCTCTCTCTCTCTCTCTCTCTCTCTCTCAACATCAGCCTTCCCCCTTTCCCTGCCCCCTCTCCCCCTCCCCCCACCCCCCAGTTTGGACGATCAAGGCCAACCATGCCCCAGAGCTACCCACCTGTGCCCTCCCCTCCCACCCCCTTCTCTCTCATACCCTCTCTCTCTCTCTCTCTCTCTCTCTCTCTCACACACACACACACACACATATATGCCGACTAGATACTCAACCCCTTCAATACAATTTTTTTTTTCATTCTAGCCACCTCCAGACGATTATATTCCAAATTTTGAAAGGACTCCATTTCGAAATTCCTTACCTATGCTTCTAAAAATCGTCTGAAGGTACCAAGAAAATATTAATGAAGCGATTTTCCCCTCACGTACTTAACCCTTTGAGTACGAGAACGTCTTATTTATTTATTTATTTATTTATATATTTCATTTTTTTAGCAGATTGTTTTAGTAATGATTTTTTTTTGAAGGTGTAATATTATTGTTTTCTTAGGGTTAAAGTTCTTCCGGTCTCTTGTTCGGCCAATTATTCTCTCTCTCTCTCTCTCTCAAAACCCACCTCCTCCTCCTACCCCCTATTCCCACCCTTCCGCTCTCTGGCCAATCACGACGAAGTACCCATCCTCTGCCTCTCTCCCATTGGCTGCCTACCCTTCCTTCGCCAACTCGCCCCCTACCCACAATAACAAACCCGAGAGCCAATCAAAACACAGGGCTAAGGAAAGGCGAATGCTGATTGGACGAGAAGGCAAGTGGATTTAAAAACGGTGACCAATGGCATTCTCTCCTACCGTTCCTTCGTCAACGCACTCCCTACCTACAATAACAAACTCGACAGCCAATCAAAACTCACCGCTACTTAGAGAAGAAAGCTCATTGGATGAGAAAGTAAATGGTTTTGTAAAGGGTGATTAATCGGATAATTCGTTGCATATTTTTGAGCTCGCCCTTACGAGAGAGGTTGGACTGGAGTGATTGGTTTCTGGCTGCCTGTTTGAGTTTGTTTATCAGCTTGTGTGTGTGTGTGTGTGTGTGTGTGTGTGTGTGTGTGTGTGTGTGTGTGTGTGTGCAAACCGGTATTCTCCAGCCTTCCTGTTTTCTTATAACCACTTCACTACCCAGACGCTTTTTACCACTTAATTCTTGCCCCTCCAGACGATTTTACTCAGCTTAGACTTCGAGCTGGAGGGGTTTGATATAGCCTTAATTAACCCCTTCAGCAGCAGACGGAGGGAGGGGGGAGTGAGTTGGGGGGAGGGTAGTCAAATGGTGGGTGACAGAGCGACTTGAAGGCGTTTTGCCTGCGGCCACCCTTTGCGGGATTAGGGCGTCGGGCTATAGATAGGTAGATAGATAGCAGCAGACGGTTTCCTATTGCTGAATAAAATCGTCTGGTAACAATAAATAATGAGATATATATGGAGTGTAGTACTTGAGATGATCACCTTTTCAGCCTGAGAGAGAGAGAGAGAGAGAGAGAGAGAGATCGTTGTACTGATGGGATTTGATATAATATACGTGTTAGGAGAGAAGAGGTTGATGTCCTTACCCTGGCACCCACCTCTCACCACACCTCACCTCACCTCACCTCACCTCACCTCACCACACCTCACCTCACCTCACCTCACCTCACCTCACCTCACCACACCTCACCTCATCTCACCTCACCTCGCCACACCTCACCACACCTCACTTCATCTCACCTCACCTCCACTCACCACACCTCACCTCACCTCACCTCGGATCTCTTACGCATCATGTGTTTATCTTACCCATTCTCGACATACTCGTAACAAGTACTCTCTCTCTCTCTCTCTCTCTCTCTCTCTCTCGGTACTCACCTTGTCCTCTTAAATATCTCGTCTTTCTCCTCCTCATGGTCTTTCCTCCTTACTTACCTTCTCTCTTTCCCTCCTCTCTCCTTTCCTTCTTCCAACCTACCTTCCCTCCCAATTCAGTGTCTCTCTTCCCTCCCATCCTTCCTTCAGTAATTCTCTCGTATCCCGTCTCACTTACATACCTCCCGTCCCATCCACCTCCTCTCTCCCTTTCCTCCCTCCCATTCACATTCCTTCCCCCCGTCTCACTCTCCCTTCTATCTCTCTTCCACTCAAGCATCTTCCCTTCCATCCACATTTTCTCCTTTCTCCACCTTTCCCTTCTGTATAGTGTATCCACCTATTCCACATGACTTTTCTCCATTCTGGCTTCCTCTAGAGAGCCCTTATTATTTTTCTATCATTATTTTTGACTCATAGGCAAGATGTGATAATTAGTCTTCTCTAAACTAAACAGCTCCAGAAGAAAAATTAGGCTTGTGTTTGCTTTCCTTCGTAACACAGAATAACGAAACACACACACACACACACACACACACACACACACACACACACACACACACACACACACACACACACACACACACACACACACACACACACACACACACACACACACACACACACATTTGTACTTCTATGCCTTCCTTTCCACTCTCCCATTTACTCATCTTTTTCGTATTTTTCTTACTTTTCTTTTCTCCTTCCCCCGTCTATATTCTCGCTCTCCCACCCACCCACCCACCCACCCACCCACTTTTTTTTTTGCACATTTTTCTCATTTACTTTTTATCTTCCTTCTCTCTTACATACTCTCTCCCTCCAACCCACCTTCTTTTCTCTCATTTCTCACACCTTTTCTTCCTTTTCCCCCTTCCATATTCTCGTCCTCCCTCCCACCCACCTCTTTCACATTCTTCTCACACACATACCTTTTCCTCGTCTTCCTCACCTTCCATATTCTCGCCTACCCACCCACCCACCTATCTGCCGTCCTTCCTTCCGTCCTTCCAACGCACCTCTCCCTCCCAAAAAGGTGAGAATTCCCTCCGTCTGCCAAATATGAATGTGGGTATTGTGTCCACCTCCCCCGTCCTCCCTATTGCCCCCTCTCCCTGTCTCTCCTTCCTCCTCCCTTCTCAACCCCATGTCATCTCTCCCTCCCCTTTCCTTCCTTTCCCTCCCTCCTTTTTCCCCCTCCTTCCTTTCTCCCTCTTTGTGCCCTTACTCCTTTCTCCCCTTCTCTCTTTCTTTTTCCACTCCTTTCCCCCCTCTCTTTTCCCCCTTGCTTATGCCTGATTCCCCTTGCCACATCTCTCCTCCTTTCCCCTTGTAGATATTCCCTCCCTCCTATTTCACTTTCTTCCTCCCCCTCCCTCCCTCCCTCTGTCATTCACCATCTCCGTTCTCTCTCCTCCTCCTCCTCCTCTCTCCCCTCTCTTTATCATCTTCCCTTCTCCCCTTCTCTTCTCTCTCCTCCCTCCCTTCCTTCATCCCTATTCCCTCTCCCCGCTTCCCTATCCCTCTCTACCCCCATCATCCCCATCCTCTCTCTCTCTCTCTCTCTCTCTCTCTCTCTCTCTCTCTCTCTCTCATCCCTACCCCCTCCTCTGAAAGTGCCCAAAGAATAACAGGTGCAGTAAGTCAGGATAAAGACAGGTGTGGTAGAATAGTTGTGGTGGGAGAAGTGTGGTGGTGTGGCAGGACAGGTGTGGTGAGAGAGTTGTGGTGGGACAGATGTGGTAGGATATGTGGTTGGACAGGCCTGATGGGACAGATGTGGTAGTGCAGATGCTGTAAGACAGGTGCAGTGGTGTGGTGGGACAGGTGTGGTGGGACAAGGATAGTAGGACAAGTGTGGTGGGACAGATGTGGTGGGATAGGCGTAGTAGGACAGGTGTGGTGGTGTAGTGGGACAGGTGTGGTGGAACAGGTGCGGTATATTAGATGTTTTGAGACAGGTGTGGTGGGACAGGGGTAGTAGGACATGTGTGGTGGGACAGATTTGGTGGTCCAGGCGTAGTAGGACAAGTGTGGGGGGACAGGTGTGGTGGTGTGGTGGTACAGGTGTGGTGGAGCAGGTGTGGCGGTGCAGGTGTGGTGGGAAAGGTGTGGCAGAACAGGAACTCACCATCGTCGTGCTGGAAGTGTGGGTTGTCATAGGCTGCCGCTCCAATTTCAACATCTGTCTTCTTCCCTGCAAATATAAGAAGGAAAAAGTTATATAATATCCAGACCTAACACTTCGTTATTATTATTATTGTTATCATCGTCGTAATCATCACCATAGTAATTATGATAGTAATAATAATAATAATAATAATAATAATAATAATAATAATAATAATATCATCGTATTAATCATCGGAACTATTATCAACTTCATTTTCATTATCACCAATATCGTCATCGACATCATCATCATCATTCTACTACTACTTCTACTGGTGGTGACAGTAGTAGTAGTAGTAGTAATAGTAGTAGTAGTGGTGGTGGTGGTGGTGATGGCGGTGATGGTCGTAGTAGTAGTTATAATAATAATAATAATAATAATCATATTAATAATAATAATAATAATAATAATAATAATAAAACAGAAAAACCGCAAGTCACATGCCCCAACTTACCCCAGCTCACATTTACCTGTAATTTCATAACTGTCGATCTCTCTCGCTCTCTCTCTTCCTCTCTCTCTCTCTCTCTCTCTCTCTCTCTCTCTCTCTCTCTCTCATCTTCAACCCCTAAAATGTTATAGACTATTAGGGAGATGAGATCATTAGGGTCATTATCATTTAGGCTCATTTATCTTAGGCCTCTGCTATTAATTGCCCCATTAACGACATGAAAAGCCAATTATAAAGGTTAAAGTGGATGGGAGGGTCAATGGAGGGGTAGACGGATGGATGGATGGATGGATGGATCGGTGGATGGATGGATGGATGGATGGAAGGATGGCTGTGTGGGTGTATGGATGGATGGATGGATGGATGGATGGAAGGATGACTGTGTGGGTGTATGGATGGATGGATGAATGGGTGGATGGATGAATAGATGGACAGATGAGTAACTGGATGAATGGGCAGATAATACGACAAACAAACATTAAAGGAAAATTAAAAGAAATATAAAAATCCATAAAAGAAAAGAAAAAAGACGAAAGCCTGCGAGCCAATTCATTTCCGAACGATAAAATGTGGGATTAAACGGAGAGCTAGGAGCGAGGGACTGTGAAATGCACACAACACACGCACACACCAACGCCTCCGAGCACACACACACACACACACACACACACACACACACACACACACACACACACACACACACACACGCCGGCACTCCCACTCTTTTATTTACACTACTTATTCACCCCTTTATCCTCATTCATTGTAAACCATTCTTTTAATTCTTCTGACTTTTCTTTTTACATATATATATATTTTTTTTACAGACGCACAGGAAATACGTCTTAGCAGTTAGTGTTTGTGTTTGGAAGAGTTCATGGGGGAAGGAATTTGAGGGAATGAGAGGTGGAGGAAGATGATGAGATGCTTAGATATACAGAGAAGAATATGAAAGTAGGGCATGTGCTCGCGTCGCTCTAGGAGGCTCCCTAGCACCTCTTCCTTAGCGATTAAGTTTTGGGTGTGGCAGGTTGACATGATTTTTTTCGTTATTTGTGAAGGGTATGGTGATATCAGAATGAATTAAATAACACAGAGGATAACAAGGTATACTACACCCTTGGTTCCTTCTTCCTTGCTAAAAAAAAAAAAAAAAAAAGCAAAATAAATCGCTGAGAATGAGGCGTTAGGGACCTTCCTTAAACGACAAGAAAACGGGCCTAGGTCTAATAGGGGAAGAAAAAATTACCCGCATAATATGACGGAAGGGGAGACCAAGATGTTTTAAGGTGGACAGAATGAATGGTGAACGATCAATAAAGATGTGCAGATCAGAAGTGGAGCGAGGAAGAGGAAGGAGAATATGAAAATATCGAAGAGATAATGTGGAAGGTATTTTCAGTGATAGAGGTGTGAGGATTGTGGTGGGTGAGAGGCATGTATGGGACAGAGCAAGATGACAGGAAGAGGTTTATGTGTAATGACTCGCTCTCAGTGATATAAAACACGCAATAAATAAATAAATATATAAATAAATAAGTAACAAGGGTAAGAGGTAAATCTTCGGGGCCTGGTTGTGGATGATTTTAAAACTGCTTTCTGTAAACCATAATTTTGTGACAGCTGAGAGAGTGAATGTGAGTAAATGGGTTTGTTCTCTCCTGCACTGGGGCGTCACCTGCTCAAGCGGGTAACAACAACCACATTATATATACAACATTTATTTATTTACGTGTGATTTTACTTTCCACTGAGAAACCTTTGGAGGTCTAAGGTTAATAATTACATGACGCTCTTGTAATGTACACTCTTCACTCACCCTCTCATGACGACAGAAACCTGAACTTTTTTTTTTTTTATTATTATTCTTGTTGTTACTGGCATACTTTTCTGTCTAGGGGTAGTCTCTCGTCGTCCAAGGGTTATGTAAGGAAATGGCACTCTAATAAAGTGTAAATTCCTGTGCACAACAAACACAAACACACATTACTGCTATCATTCCTCCATCCCACCCCTTTCGTACCTCACTGTTTAACGTTCAAACACCGGATATTTACACTCAGACCCCACTCACACGGAAACACCCCAGCTTTGTTTACCTGTGCTCCATCAAGATCGATAGCAAAGGTGATTTTAAGATCAATATATTAGAATATTTAGAAAAAACGGCGATCTCCTTCTGGCAACACTAGGCCTTATCTTAACATTTTTGGGACGTGTTTGTGTTTAGGGATGGTGGAGAGAGGCGCCTTCACGTGGTGGCGCTAATATAACTAGGGAGTTTAAGTACCAGGCTATACAAACGTCTCCCCTTTAGTTCCCTGTTCCCCGGAAAGAAGATGGTAAATTTCAAAAGATGAGCAACTTCAGCCTGCAGACCACTGGGTTCACGTTCAGAGGAGCCTGGGGTTACGTCTACTATACTACTATTAGTGTCTGGGGCCTGTGGTGGTGTGGTAATTGTGGCAAAGTAATTGTGGTGTGTGTGTGTGTGGTATGCATGGTGATTGAAACTTGTGGTAGTGGGGTGGTTGTGGTAGTTGTGGTATGATGATTGTGGTGGTGTGAAGGATATGATAGCGTGGTACTTGAGGTAGTGAAATATTTGTGGTTAGGTAGTACAGTAAATGCATTTGTTGTGGTAGTGTGGCAATTGTGGTGATGGTAACAGCGGTAGTAGCTGTGGTGAAGGCGGTGGTAGTTGTGGTGGTGATGATGGTAGCCGAGATGTGGTATTTGTGGTGAAAGTGGTGGCAATGGAATTTCTGTTGGGACTGTGGTGGTTGTGGTAGCAGTAGTGAAAGTAATGGTAATTGTGTCTGCATTGTGGTAGCTGTGGTGGTGGGTGTGCTAATTGTGTTAATAGAGAGAGAGAGAGAGAGAGAAACCACACAAACCTTATGGTCTTGTCCAGGCGGTCAATCCTAATATAACTAAAAACTTACTTTCTAATTACTCTCTCTCTCTCTCTCTCTCTCTTTTCCAGACACTCCCTCATCCCTCATCCCCACCTCTCTAATACTCCCTCTCCCCTCTCTCCTCCCTCCCTCTCTTCTTCCTCGAAACACCCTCTCTCTCCCTTCCTTCTTTCCTCCCCTCCCTTCCTCGAATTAGACCTACTCCCTCCTCCCTCTCTCCTCCCCTCTCTCCTCCTTCTCTCTTTCCCTTCTCCCTTTCCTCCCTCCCTCCTTTTTCTCTCCCCTCCCTTCCCTCTCATCCTTCCTCGAAAAACCTCTCCCTTTCCTCTCCTTTCCTTCTCTCGTCCTCTTCCTCTACCCTCTCTCTTCCATTCCTTCCTTTCCTTCCCACTCTTCTCCCTTTTTCTTTCCCTCCCCCTCTTCTTCCCTTCCCCCCTTCCTCTCTCCTCTCTCTCTCTTTTTCATCATCACCTTACACTCCTCACCTTTCCTCTTCCTTTCTCTCTCTCCTTTTCTCTCTCTCTCTCTCTCTCTCTCTCTCTCTCTCTCTCTCTCTCTCTCTCTTTTCTAAACCCTCCCACCCGTATTCCCTCCTTTCTCTCTTTCTCTTATCTCTCTCTTTCCTCCTGTTCTCCCTATCTCTCCCTTCTCTCACCCCTCCCCCTCTTTCCACACCCTTTCCCCTCCCCTTCCCTCCCCCTCCCCTCCTCCCCAGTCCCCCTCCTCTCCCTCATCTCCCCTACATCTCTAAACCCCACCCACCTCAAAGACCCCTCCACCTTCCCCCTTCTCTCCCCCACTCTTTCCACTCACCCTCCTCCTCCCCTCCCCACACCCTCACCCTCCCCTTCCACCCCTCCCTCTCCCTCACCCCTTGCCATCTCCCTTCCCTTTCCCTCCCCTCCTTCCTCCCTCTCCCCCTCTCCCTCCCCCCTCTTTCCCTCCCCTCCCCTCCCCCTCACACACACCTGGCTAACCGCATTTTGACCTTGTAGAGGGAGGGGGCATGGGGTAACTAGGAGGGGGCATGGGGTAGCTAGGAGGGGGCATAGGGAGGGGGAAAAGGGCTAGGACATGGTAGGACATAGGGAAGGAAGAGGGGCATGGTGTGGGCAGTGAAGGAAGAAGGGGTAGGGGCATGGTAGGTAGGGAAGGGAGAATGGGTAAGGGCATGGTAGGGAGGAAACTGGGAAGGAAGAGGGCATGGTGAGGCATAGGGATGAAGGAAGAAATTGGGAGTAGAGAATGAGGGGAAGAGGTAAGGGTAGGGCATAGGGAAGGGGAAAGGGTTAGAACATAAAGGGAGAGGGCAAGGTGGGGGATGGGGAGGAGAGGATAGCTAAGGGAGAAAGTAGGGTGGAAGAGTAAAGGACTGTAGGGTATAAAAAAGAAGGAAAGGAAAGGGAGGGCATAGGAAAGGGAGGGCGCAGGGTGAGGCAAAAGAATGGAAGAAGCAAAGGGAGCATAGAGAAGGGGGGGAAAGGGCATGGGTATGGAAGGGTGCAGGAAAAAAAGGGAGAGAAGTAGATACAAGGGAAGGGAGAGGGGCATGAAAAGAGAGGGAGCATATGGAAGGGGCATGGTAGGGCACAGAGAAGAGAGAGAGAGAGAGAGAGAGAGAGAGAGAGAGAGTTAGGGTAACATGGAGGGTGAGGAAGCTAATGAAAGGGTATGAGGGACAGAGAAAAAAAGGGAGGGAGAAGAGAAATAGGGTGGAAAATATAGATGGGGAGGGGAGGGGAGGGGAGGGGAGGGGAGGAGATGGGAGGGGAGAGAAGGGAAGGGAGAGGAAGGGCAAGGAAAGGAAGGAATGAAGAGGAAAAGACAAAAAGAGGAAAGATTGAAAAGAGATCGTGAAACAGATGAAGGACAGAGAATTCCTTACCAATAAATTTAACATCCTATTTCTTACATCCTTTACTTTTTAATCACTGCTAATAAAAAAAAATCTGAGTTTTATTCCTCCTTTACTGTCACCAAATAAGAATCAAATACTCTGTACAGCATTAAATCTTTCTGTCCCCAGTACATTTTGTGTTTAAGATATTTATAGTTAGATTTTTCACTTTATTTTATTAACATTTCTTGTCTGTCAATAAAAGGACGGAAGGAAGAGAAATGGAGGATAGGGGGAGAGGAAGGAGGGAGAAGAAGGTGAGGAATGGAGGGGGTGAAGAGGATAGAGGGGGGGAGGGATGGGGGAGAAATGGAGGAGGAGGGGAGATGAGGAAGGGAAAAGCAGGGGAAGGGAAGAGATGGAGGGGGGAAGAGGACGGAGGAGGGAAGATGGATAGAAGGGAGAGGTGGGACAGGGGGAGAAGGTGAGAAGAGAGGGAAGGGAGGGAGAAGAAAGATGGAGGGGAGGAGAGTGTGGGATGCTGGGTGGCACGCAGGGGTTAAGGCGCAGAAGAGGCATGATAAGGCAGGGAGGGTGAGGCAGGTGTGTGTGTGTGTGTGTGTGTGTGTGTGTGTGTGTGTGTGTGTGTGTGTGTGTGTGTGTGTGTGTGTGTGTGTGTGTGTGTGGCGGGGGGGGGGGGAGGTGTTTGGATGAGGCAGTTGTGTGTGGAGGTGTACAAGATGAGGCCCTTAACTCCGGTACTCATCTCCTCAACTAAGGCCTTTGAGCCTGTGACGGGCCATTCACCCCTATGTCTGGGATACAAGGCCACTACATCGTCAAGTTACCACGGTTACCTCTCCTACGCGTTACTCCAGGTATTCATTTTACCTACCAAACCATAATGGGCGGATGGACACCTGAGTCGAGTGGCACCTTTTGTTCGGGTGAAAATTCGAACACAAACGTTATAAGGTCGACAGCTTCGTAGTTAAAAGTGCACACCATTCGAGCAGCGCAGCAGTGTGGGTGAGGTGGGATAGAATGTAAAATAAGGATGATTCACCCATAAGGTTGTGCCGTGTATGGGAGAGAAGGGGAGGGGAGGGGAGAGGGGAAGAGGGAAGAGAAGGGAGGAAGGGGAAGGGAGGGAAGCGGGGAGGGGATGAGGGAAGAGAAGGGAGGAAGAGGAGGTGGTGGTAAAGCAAGGAAGATGGGTTGGATGAGGGAAGAAAGGAGAGGAAGGGGAGGGAATGGAAGAGTGAAGAAGAGTAGGGAGTGGAGAGAAAAAGAGAGGAAGAGGAGGGTGGCCGAAGAGGGAGAGCGAGAAAGATGAGTAGGAAGAGGGGAGAGAGGAGAGGAGGGGAAGCGAGTGGGAGAGAGAGCAAGGAAAATGAGAAGGAGGATGATTAGAGGAGGGGAGGGGAGGGGAAGTAACGGAAGAGGGGAGAGAGGAAGAGAAGAGGGAAGGAGGGAGAGAAATGAAGCTAAGTAGGAGGAGGAAGAGGAAGGGAACAAGAGGACAGGGAAGAGAACAGGAGAGGTGAAAGGAGGGGAAGGAAAGGAAGAATTGGTGGGAAGAGGAGAGGCGTGAAGGAGGAAAGGGGAAGAGTGGACAGAGAGGAGGTTTTTATGTGAAAGGAAAAGAGAGAGAGAGAGAGAGAGAGAGAGAGAGAGAGAGAGAGAGAGAGAGAGAGAGAGAGATAACTATATTTGTCCATTCCAAAGAAAACTAAAAAAAAAATAAAGGCCGTATTTAAGAGTGCGCTAGAGTGTGACAGAGAAGTGAAATTCGGTATGACAGAGTGACAGTGTATGGCAAAGCGAGGTAGAGTGAGACGGAGTATGATAGGGTGAGGTAGAGTGAGGTAATGTACGGCTGAATGAGGTAGAGAGTACGATAGTGAGGTAGGTAGAGTGAGGTAGAGTGAAAGTGAGGAGTCAAAGGTTTATCTGAGAGGTACGTGAGTAAATGGTGAATAAGGCAGGCTTGAATACTGATGAATGGAGTGATGAATGACCCTTCTCTCTCTCTCTCCCTCTCTCTCTGTAAGTGTGTGTGTGTGTGTGTGTGTGTGTGTGTGTGTGTGTGTGTGTGTGTGTGTGTTTTACCTGTTTTCTTCTCCCCGTGTTTACTTCTCTCTCTCTCTCTCTCTCTCTCTCTCTCTCTCTCTCTCTCTCTCTCTCTCTCTCCCGTTACACACACCACCAACATTCCATCTTTTGTGTATAGTCATTGTGGTATTTTGCTATGCATTCCTGGCCCCTAAGAGACGTAAAGGGTAAGATAGATAGATAGATGGATAGATAGATAGATAGATGGACTGATACATACACAGATAGATACATAAAGTTGATAGATAGATAGTTATAATTTTCTATGCACTCTTGGTCCTTCAAGCATGCAAAAGGCAGTAAATGAAGACATAGGTTCTTTAGTAGGTATGATATAATTGACAGATAGATATAGATAGATAGACCGATAGATAGACTGATAGATGGACAAGTATGGAGATAGGGAGGATGATTCATAAATGGGTAGATAGACATACAGGGAGATGGATAGATAGAAATATTTAGACAGACAGGCAGAGAGGAACAGACAGAGAGTTAGGGAGATTGAGAGATAAGTTGGAATTTTTACAGAGAGGAAAATGGATAATGCTCTTGGAGACTGCTTTTCATCCCTACAGCCAGTCAGAGAGTTTTTAAGCTTAAGGAAATCGTCTGCATGGTAAATTATAGAAAAATCGCCATCGTACTGAAAGGGTTAGGTATACACACACAGCTGGTTATTACAAACACAACGCAGTTAATTCAAATAGGCATTTCCTCTTCACTCCCCTCTTCCCCTTCCATAAGTTTCCTCCTTCCTCATCTTTTCCTCTCCTTCACTTCCACACGTTTCCTCCTTCCTAGTCTTTCCCTTTTCTTCCACTCCCACAACTTTTCTCCTTGCTCATCTTTCTCATTCCCTCCACTCTCATACGTTTCTTACTTCCTCATCTTCCTCCTTCCTTCCCCTCCCACACGTTTCCTCCTTCCTCATTTTTCCCTTCCCTTCCCATCCCACCAGCTTTCTCATTCCTCACCATCCTCTTCCCTCCACTCTCACACGTTTCCTCCTTCCTCATCTTTTCATTTCCTTCGCTTCCCCTCCCACACGTTTCCGCCTTCCTCGTCTTTCTCTTTCCTCCCCTCCCTTCCACGGCAAGATCATGAATATCATTGTGAACAGGGGGCTCGGAGAAGGAGACACAGAACCGACCCCATCCCCCATCAGAGAAACTTGCCACAGTTATCAACACAAAATCGATAAATATATTGCAAGGCCAAAGACAAAGGTAAAATTAATTAACCGGTACCGCATAAATTTTGGGGTTAGGGGAGGGGGTAGGGGCCTCCAACCGGAATCACGACCCGGCAAGAAAAAGTCTATTGTTTTCAAGATAAAGGAATGAAGTTGTGTACAGGTAAATTTGCAGGTATAATTAAGCTGTAGACGCCACGTGAACGGCACCTGAGGGATTGGGAAGGTAACACAGCCCCCTCCCTCGAGCCTCAGTATAACATCTACGGCTTTCATGGTAAAGGTGTGGATTTTCGTATGTTTATAAAGCAGATCAAGTATATCAAGGACACGATGGGCATTGTACGTGGGTGTTGGGTGTTAGGTGTTGGGTGTTGGGTGTTGGGGGAGGGGCGCATACCCTGACCCCCGCCACCTGTTAATAATATCCACATGTATTTTCCGCAACTTGCAGATCCCTCGCTTCCCTCTCTCTCCGTCGCATCATCATCCCCTCATCCTGTCACTGAAAACAAACTTCCCATTCCTCTTTCCCTCTTTTCCTCTTCCCTTCCCCTTTTCCCTCCCCCTCATTTCTTTCTTTCCCCTTCTCCCTCCCCTCCACCCCTCACTTCTTCCCCTCACACAAACAATACCCCCTGTGACGGGTGTGGTCAGCAACGCACCCCTCTTCCTGTCCACGTTTTTTCACCCTTATTCCCGACACAATAAGCCCATTCCACCGTAACCACCCATTTTTACACCCTATGACCACCGCCACACGATTACTACGCAGTGTCACCATCCGCGGCCGTATTCTGGCTGGCACTGACGGCTTCGTAGCACTTTTTTCTTAGCGTTTTTCAGTGAGTTTGCATCATTACCCTCTAAGCACCGCACTCTAACAATGCAGCGTCTGTTTTCATCCCGTAGACTTTCTCGACTTTGTTTATCCCTGCTTATTTCCATACCCTGATTTTCCTTTTTCTCTGGTACTGCCTTTCTCGATATGTCTTTCCCTCTGCCTACGACCTCCAGCCATCTCAAACGAAGGTACCTTTATTTTCCCATTCTTTTGCCAAGCTGTGTGTGGAAAGGATAATTTTTTGTAGACTTTCAGCTTTTTTTTTTTTTTCTGATTGAAGCAAAAACAAACTGATTTGCCTTTATTCATATGCCGTCATTCATTCCTCTGCTCTGTTTCTTCTTCATTCCTCCGTGTCACTCATTTACCGTCAGCCATAATAATACTAATTCATTTCACACACTTATTCACCTTCCCTTCATCCCATTCACTGATCCACTTTCATTTATTCTTCCGTGGTCGTTCATACGTTTCTCCTTCACTGACTTGCCATTCTCTTGTAGTCTACTTGTGTTCATCTGACGGAACCGGGCCACTAATACAACTTGAATATATATTAAGTTATATTTACGTAAAACTCGATGAGCCTTTATTTATGAGGTAGAAATGAGTCTCCTTGGTTAGTAGCCATATCAACCCTCCAATCTGACTACACTTGACCATATACTTAGCCAAAAGGGGTTAGGGATCTTTTGTCAGCTTGGAGTAAACACACTGTAGTTATTCATATCTTAATTGCTCTTCCATTCATCTGTAATTCATCATTCAAGCTAATGCACTGATTCTCATTCATTCATTCATTCATTCATGCATCGTCACCGCCTCGTGCACTTATTCCTCATGCACGCTTAGTCATGCAATCTCACGCAGTTATGCTTGTCTGCTCATAAATCAGCATGCATTCCTCTCTCTCTCTCTCTCTCTCTCTCTCTCTCTCTCTCTCTCTCTCTATCCAATTGCTCCTATTTAGTTCATGGTTTCGAAGCATTACTCACATTTTACCCCATTACGGCGGGCACGCAGCACCCGTCTAGGAACACACTGCTCCTTTTCTGTCCAACTCTCTAAAGAAAAAAATAACTAAGACTCATTTTTTTTTAATACGTACACCTGGTCAACTCTGGAACTGTCTTCAATAATTTACTCAGTCATCCGAACTTACCCTTATCCCTAACTCTTTCTAGCTAAGTTCAAAGCCAGGTGTAGTCAAATTGGAAGGTGGATTTGAGTGAGAAAAATCGTTCCTGCCTCATAAAGCTCATTAAATATCATGTAACCAAGATGTAATAAGTTGTGGGAGTTGTCCAGTTCCGTCAGATAAAAAAAATATATATAGTGATACATATACATTATTCATTTATTTCAAAGATCAGACGAGGAAGAACTCGGAGGCACATTTTTACTTAGTGATTTCAACGTCTATATAGTGATCCACACACATTGATTTTATTCAGTGATTTCAACAAAAACAGGATGCTTATTGACTATGACATGCGATACGTATTGCCTCTAACTCTGTCAAGCATTGAAGAACTTATTAAAGAAAAAGTTTTTCACCCATCATACTAGTTGTCCAACCACGTGTATGTTCTACTGAAAACAACTCAATGTAGGTAAAACCCGTATACTGACTTCTTTCCATAGCTTGTATAATAACTTGGAAGATATTTGACCAGTACCGTTAGGGTTTTCTACTGTGTCTCCGGGTTCAAGTAGGATGGGGTGGTAACAGCCAATTCTGGTGTGGCAAAGGGTAAAAAGCAGAAAATAAGTTAGGAACCACTGGTCTAAGCAGTGATCCACAGATACTTATATTCAGTAATTCCAAAGCCAAAGCAGTGAGCTACACACACACACACACACACACACACACACACACACACGCGCGCGCGCGCGTATATCCAGTGATTTCAATGCCAAAGCAGTGATCCACACACGCGTATTTTCAGTGATTTCAACGTCTAAGGAGTGATCCACACACGCATCTGCTCAGTGATTTCAACGTCTAAGCAGTGATCCAAACAAGGATTTCTTCAGTGATTTCAACGCCTTAGCAGTGATCCACACACTTTAATTAGTTCAACGATGAAGCAGTGATCCATCCACATATACCTTCAGCGATACAGTAATCCATAAAAAATAATATCATCTGGTGTAAGGAGAAAATTCCTCTCTCTCTCTCTCTCTCTCTCTCTCTCTCTCTCTCTCTCTCTCTCTCTCTCTCTCTCCTGGTACGAATTTAATGTGCAACGCACCCCTTATATAACCTGCTTATCCCACACTGAATAAAGCCGCTGGCCGTAACCATAAATACATAACCAAATCTCTCTCTCTCTCTCTCTCTCTCTCTCTCTCTCTCTCTCTCTCTCTCTCTCTCTCATAATCTCGCTTTTTTCAGACGATTTTACGCAACTCAGGAAATTGTTTTAGTACAGAACAGGTTGATGAAGGCTTTAGCTAACCCTCTCCCGTTCAAAATATGTCTTTTAATCTTAACAAAATCTTTAAAAACAACAAGAAAAAATAAAAACGTGGCCGCAATGAAGATGTTAATAGTGTAAAAAAAAGTGCTAAAATCAAAATACTCTCCATGGGTTAATTTTGAGCGATACATGCTCCTTTTTTACTCTATGCCACTTTTTTGTTCTCTCCCTGCAAGAATTGGTGTTTGAGTATACTATTAAACTGTATAGAAGTTGCCCTCCCTGCTGACTCACTACGCCTGGATTTTTAGAGTGCCGTTCAGCTAATGTGTATTGTTGTTTATTCAGTGCTTAAGTTCTGGATGTTTAGCTATTATCGCTTATTATGACTACCACTGTGTTTGAGCTGCTACTACTACTGCTGCTGCTGCTGCTGCTGCTGCTATTACTACTACTACCACTACTACTACTGCTACTTTACTACTACTACTGCTGCTGCTGCTGCTGCTATTACTACTACTACTACTACTACTACTGCTACTGTCACTACTACTGCTACCACTACTTCTAATAATAATAACAATAACAACAACAACAACAACAACAATAATAATAATAATAATAATAATAATAATAATAATAATAATAATAATAATAATAATAAAAATAATAATAATAATAATAATAATAATAATAATAACAACAACAACAACAATAATGATAATAATAATAAATAACAATAATAATAATAATAATAATAATAATAATAATAATAATAATAATAATAATAATGCCTCTATTTTTTCAGCTCTACAAAAAATTATTTATGTACCACTGCTATTGCTCAAAATTACAAAGTTTAAGCATACACAAAACTGAAGCTCGCCCCCTCCATGACGTCACCAATGTAAACAAATATGGCCGCCGGTCCCTGCCAGCCAATGAACTGCCGCAGATCCCCCTCGGCCAGCCAATCAGCGGCCGGGAAAATCCTGATCTACCTGTTTTCCGCCAATCAGAGTTCGCCTTGATTCTCCCCTGATTAACTCCCATTTGTTATGATTCGTGTGATTGACAGGATGGTAAATATATCCCTATGTCTATTTCTATCACTCAATGTCTTTAATTATTTATCTATCAACTACTTTCTATGTATCTATCTGCTTGCCTGTCTCTCCGTCTGTCTGTCTGTCTCTCCTCCCGTCCACTTACTATCAATATTATGCATTTATCCGTCGAGAGAGAGAGAGAGAGAGAGAGAGAGAGAGAGAGAGAGAGAATCAGCGTTACATGTACACTGGAAAGTAACATGGAAAAATAACACAAAATGAAAGGGGGGGGGGAGAAAAATAAAACAAACGAGAAAGAAAATGAGCAAAAAAATAAGAATAAAACGGAGAAAGGAAGCGAGGGAATGAGAGTCGGTTGTGAGAAAACTTTCATGTGGGAAAATTGTGAGAAAATTACTGTAAGAGAGAATTGAGGCGGGAAGTGAGAGAGAGATACATAAGCCTGTAATGAAAGTGTGAGAGAGAATACGGAATGAAAGAGAGAGAGAGAGAGAGAGAGAGAGAGAGAGAGAGAGAGAACTGGTAGAAGACGAGAGATGGAGAGAGAAAACGGGATGACGGAAAGAAAGAGGAGGGCAGACGGCGAGGGTAGGGAGAGGAGAGAGAAGAGGGATGGAGGGAAGAAGAGATGGAGAGACAGGGAGGTAATTGAGAGACAAACTATTTGGTGACGGAGAATGCGGATGTGGAGAGAGAGAGAGAGAGAGAGAGAGAGAGAGAGAGAGAGAGAGAGAGAGAGGGGGGGGGAAGAGAAGAAGAGAAAAAATAAAATAAAATCGAATGAGTAATATTCATTAAAAAAAAAAAGGAATATAAGAAAGAGGAATAATGGCAGTAGGTCTAAATCAGAGGGCTCGTTGTTTGGGCTATAATTTTACTACTTTAACAATATAAGTGGTGGAGAGGGGCGCCTTCACGTGGTGGCACTGATATAACCAAGTAGCTCCACTGCCGATGATACCAACGTCCCGTAACTCCCCATTCACGTTCACCGTAAGAGAAGACGTTGCGATACCGCGACTTAGGACTGTTTCTTTTTCCTTCCTGTCGATTTCTGGCGGACGATTTTCTTCAGGTGAAGTGGGATATTAAGTGGTTAAGTGGTCAAGCATGCCTAATGTATGAAGTAATTATCTCTCTAATGACAGGGTCCTCGGGGTAATGCATATGTAATTAACCGCTGAAAGTACGACAGGTGTTATACTTCCGTTCCTGGAGCGTGTTAGAGTGAGTGTGACTTCCTTGGTTTTCTCTTCTCTCCTGGGTTTTCTCCTTGGTTTTC
This sequence comes from Coenobita brevimanus, assembly GCF_032717465.1. Lineage (NCBI taxonomy): Eukaryota > Metazoa > Arthropoda > Malacostraca > Decapoda > Coenobitidae > Coenobita > Coenobita brevimanus. The sequence goes on along the minus strand of NC_136969.1, from coordinate 28,986,970 downwards.
TCCCTGGTTTTCTTCTCTCCTGGGTTTTCTCCTTGGTTTTCTCCTTGGTTTTCTTCTCTCCTGGGTTTTCTTCTTGACTTTCTCCTTGGTTTTCTTCTCTCCTGGGTTTTCTCCTTGGTTTTCTCCTTGGTTTTCTTCTCTCCTGGGTTTTCTCCTTGGTTTTCTTCTCTCCTGGGTTTTCTCCTTGGTTTTCTTCTCTCCTGGGTTTTCTTCTTGGGTTTCTCCTTGGTTTTCTTCTCTCCTGGGTTTTCTCCTAGGTTTTCTCCTTGGTTTTCTCCTTGGTTTTCTTCTCTCTTGGGTTTTCTTCTTAGTTTTTTCCTTTGTTTTCTCCTGGGTTTTCTTCTTGGGTTTCTCCTTGGTTTTCTTCTCTCCTTGGTTTTCTCCTTGGTTTTCTTCTCTGCTGGGTTTTCTCCTTGGTTTTCTTCTCTCCCTGGTTTTCTTCTTGGTTTTCTCCTTGGTTTTCTTCTTGGTTTTCTCCCTGGTTTTCTTCTCTCCTAGGACCTGAAGCCTCTCCTCGTCTGCCTATATCCTCTTCACTCTAACCTGGCCTAAAATTGCCATCGTTCCAACTTAAATGCTGATTTGTAATAACAGATAAACACTGGAATGTTGCTAGTCACGAAGATGTGTTATGGAAAGGAAGTAGAGCCGTATTATTATTATTATTTTTTTTATTATTATTATTATTTTGCCATTAAGCTACGTGAAATATGCAGCAAAAAGACGAAAATCTGGACCAAGTTGGTGTGAAGGAAGTATATTGATTTTTTTTTTGTTTTTTTTCTGAGTGGGACGGATACCTAGTGGCTTCGGAGATTTCGTAACACCTACCACTCAGCGATTTATTTTTTAGCTAATAAATCTTGATATTCTCCTTTATGTTATTTATATATATTTGATACCCTCTTATTTTCCAACAGTAAAGTACAGGAGGATATTGAGGTGTAAAATGCAAAATAAATCGCTAAGGAAAAGGTGTTACATAAAAAAAAGTCACGAACAGTATATTAAAATCGATATGGCTTGCATCAAAAATATGCAAGAGGAAACTCAGGTGTGATATGGAAAATAAATCGCTAAGAAAGATGTGCTACGGGACCTCCTAAGCCACCAAGAATACATCCCTTTGAGTCCTTGATACAGAAATTGGTGGTGATGAAATAAGGTAATAAGGTAATGAAATAAGGTAATGAAATAAGGTAGTGAAATAAGGTAATGAAATAAGGTAATGAAATGAGGTAATGCAATAAGGTAATGAAATAAGGTAACGAAATAAGGTAATAAAATAAGGTAATGAAATAAGGTAAAGATATAAGTTAATGAAATGAGGTAATGAAATAAGGTAATGAAATAAGGTCGGTATGTACAGCAGACGCCTGGTTGCGGATATGATCTTGACCTTGGTAAATCAGGTTCCATTTGCCACCCTCCACTTCCCCCCCTCCCCTCCACAGCCCCCCCCTCCTCGCCCCTCACGCCCCCCCAACCCTCCACCCACACCCTTCACTCCGGTTTCCACCCCTCTGTCCCTCCTCTCCTTCTCTCTCTCTCTTTTTTGCTCTCGTTCTTCCTGTTCCCTCTCTCTTTTCTGTGATTATTTTTCTCGCCTTTACTCTCCTCTCCTCTCCTCTACTTTCTGTGTGTGTGTGTGTGTGTGTGTGTGTGTGTGTGTGTGTGTGTGTGTGTGTGTGTGTGTGTGTGTGTGTGTGTGTGTGTGTGTGTGTGTGTGTGTGTGACCATAAATATAGTCTGCAAAAAAATAAATAAATAAATAAATAGAATAAAATAAAATTAATAAAAGACCTGAATAAAACTTACAGTGTGGTTCAAAACTTACTGCACATGTAAACAATACTCCTTTCACCTTAACCTGGCCCAGATTTTCCCTTTGCAGCTTTTTCTCGTTGCTCAGGGGGTGAAAAAAGGCGATGCTACGGCTCTACATTCTTTCCATGACACTTCTTCGTGACTAGCACCATATTCTGGTGTTGATCTATTGTGACATCCCAGCATTCAAGATGGAGGGCAATTTTTGGAAAAGTTAGAGAGAGAGAAAAAAAAAGATAGATTTTTTTTTTTTTTGGAGGGCAGCAAGGACAGTAAAAAAAATATATATCGCACTAAAGGGGCTAAGGCAATAGGACGAAACCTGAGAATGTCGACAGAAAAGTGAGAGAGAGAGAGAGAGAGAGAGAGAAAGAGAGACAGAGACAGAGACAGAGACAGTGACAGAGACAGACAGACAGACAGACAGACATAGAAAGAAAGAAAGAAATGCAGACAGATAGAAACAGAGATGGAGAGAAGAGGAGGGAAAAACAGAGGAAGGAGGAAAAGAAACGAAGAAAGAAAGAAAGAAAATAAACAATACTGCATGACCTCTTTATCACTGCTGTTCTTTACAATTATTATTATTATTATTTTTTAACTTTCTTCCTGGCTGTCTTCCCCATTACGGCAGGCAAGCAGCACCCGTCTAGCTACACATTCTCACTCCCATCTACCAGAGGACTCCCTGTTTAATTTAACATTTGTTATCTTGGGATGATTATTTTTCTTTCTTTTTTTCAGATAAAGAAAGATTTTTTTTTTTTCGATCTGGAAGTGATAGATATAGCCAACATTAACCCCTTCAGTCTTTCCTATAAATATTCTCTTCGTGGTATTGTACAGAGGATGATTGATGATGATGATGATGATGAGGAGGAGGAGGAGGAGGAGGAGGAGGAGATGGAGGAGGAGGAGGAGAAGGAGGACTACGACGACGACGATGTTGATGATGATGATGATAATATTGGTGATGAAAACGAAGACGACGACGATATGATGATGATGATGATGATGATGATGATGATGATGATGATGATGATGATGATGATGATGATGATGATGATGATGATGATGATGATGATGGCATTATTTTACCATGAGTTCTGCTTGACATGAGTAGCCTATTTTTTCTCTGTTTCAGGCTTTCTTATAAAATGCCCGACGAGGAAGGTTAATCGGAAAGGTGAAAGGAAGCTTAGCAGGTGCATCAGTGTCGGAGAGGGAGGCCGAGGACGATATTAGAGAAGCAAGGTGCGTATTGGACATTTCGTAACACCTCTTCCTTAGCTATTTATTCTTCACAGTACACCCCAGTATCTTCTTCTGTCAGTCACGTAAACTCTACTCCGTTCACTTTAACTAGGCCTAAAACTGCCATCTCTTCATCATGAACGCTGAGTTGTAACAAGAGATGAACACTAGAATGCGGTACTAGTCACGAAGAAGTGCTATGGAGGCCGTAGTGCTGTTTAATTCCGCCACTGAACTACGGAACACAGGGTGCAAAAGGACGAAAATCTTTGCCAGTTTAAAGTGAACAAACTATATGCACTGTTGATTTCAAAGCGATATAAAAACTCATTAGAAGTTGCTACGGTGTAATATCCAAAATAAATCGCTAAGGAAGAGGTGTTACGAAGCCTCCAATGGCACTTAGAATACGGCTGAGGAGTATGTGAGGGAAGTTGGTGAGCCGTGGGAAGAGGGATCGTCAGTGAGTAGGGATAAAGGTCCTTTTGTGAGGCCGTCTCTTTCAGGTTGCTGTGTAAGGTATGAAGTTGGTAGGTATATAGATAGATAGATAGATAGACAGACAGATAGATAGATAGATAGAGAGATAGATATGTAGACGGATTGATAGACAGGCATACAGACAGAATGATAGATACAGACAGCCATGTATTAAATGCAGAGCAGATTGACAGACAGAGAGAAAGACAGAGACAAGCCAACTACCAAACACACAGACTGATAACTAGACAAAACGTAGATACAAATAGACAGCCAGACATACAGACAGATAAATAGATAGGTAGACAGACAGATGGAGATGGACGGATAAATAGTTACATAGATAGACAGACTGATAGATAGATAGACAGATGGAGAGAGCGAGAGATAGAGATATTTAGACAGACTGAAGTATTTGTCGTTCCCTCCAAATGTCTCATGAGGTATTTTTCTGTCATTTAGGGTGATTTTTTTTTCTATTTATTCAATCTGTTTTTCACTAGGTAATTTGAGAGAGAGAGAGAGAGAGAGAGGTGGTTCACAGTGACCTGCTTATAGACAAGACGTAATATTCTCACCAGCTGTTGCCTCTAAACCACCTCTCTCTCTCTCTCTCTCTCTCTCTCTCTCTCTCTCTCTCTCTCTGTTGTTAGCAAGAATAAAATAGCACAGACCTCCTCCTAGGGTTTTAAAGTTAGCAGAAAATACTTGCTAACTCTCTTGCGGTCAGCACAACTCTAGCACTACATTCCAGCTTTCACCAGACGATTTTATTCAGCTGAGAGTGAGTCACAGGAGCCTGAGAGTGTTAATACTAAGCCTGCTGAGAGAAAGCCCTCAAATTAGGAACTTTATATCGGCTTTTTATTAGTCAGACGATTTTTTTCAGCTGAGAGAGAGAGAGAGAGAGAGAGAGAGAGAGAGAGAGAGAACCCCTGGAATGTGAAGTACTAAGAGGGAACAGTTAGCCCACGGGGGGAGGGGGAGGGGAGGGGGAGGGAGGGAAGAGGGAAAGGACGGGAGGTAAAGAGAGAATGTGGTGACGCAGAGGGAAGGTAGGTAGGTAGGTAGGTAGACAGATAGACAGATAGATAGATAGATAGATAAATTAATATAGATAGACAAATTAAGACTATGAATAAATATACAGAAATAGACATGAAACCAGATGCAGCAAGCTATCTAACCAATTTGTTAGGTACGTAGATAGATAGACAGATAGACAGTAAAACAGACAGACAGACAGACAGAGAGACAGGTCATCCGTTAAGCAGACTGATAGACTAGGAGATAGAGACAAATAGCGATAAATAGCAGGAGAGAGAGAGAGAGAGAGAGAGAGAGAGAGAGAGAGAGAGAGAGAGAGAGAGAATAAACTCGAAACCAACCTAACCCTAATGAATTAATAACGAAAGACTTATTACCGCGTGAGAAGGTTAATGAATATCTCATTTATTTTAATTACCCTATTATTAAAAGCTAATGGCCATAATTAAAAGAAGGAACTGGCTTTCTTTTGTTATTTTTATTCTTTCGTCTTTTTTTGCCATTTTTTTCGTTTATTCTTTCAGTTATTTTTTCATATCTTGGTGTTTTCTGTTTGTCTGCCTCTTCATTCGTATTCTCTCTCTCTCTCTCTCTCTCTCTCTCTATCTGTCAGTGTCTGTCTGTCTGTCTCTCTCTCTCTCTCTCTCTCTCTCTCTCTCTCTCTCTGTCACACAGCGGATTTTTGTGACCGGGTTTCCCCTTAGAAATTTTAGAACTGCATCAGATATTTTCTCTTTTTTTCTCTTTTTTTACAGATTAATATTTTCCATGCTTGAGGTGGGGTGAGGATTCCGGGTTCGATTTTTCAGCTATGTATTCCTCAGACATAGGAAAATACAGGAGGATATTTTTGTCTTTGCCTGTACTTTCTATTTACTACACAAAGAACAGCTATGGAGATATTTAAGATCAAAATGGATCAAATTCTTCACTACTGGCGTCGACTTGGCACAATTAGCTTTTGGGAAACCCTCTGAGACCAAGTATACAGGTATATATGGTGTACTGATGCGTTTGTGTATGTACGTATGCAATTTTAGGGTACACCATCAGACACAAATAAAAAATATAATAAGAAAGGGACATGATCAGAAGTAAGAAGTATTAGTTTTAACACCTTAGGATTTGTTGTACTTTTGATCGCTCATATAATACAATTTAACTGTTTTTCAGGCATTTCAATCCATCTGCGTATGTCCTCTTGTATGTGTATGTCTCTCTGTATGACTGAATGTCGGAGAGTCTGGAGGATAGGGGAGAAGGAACCCGTCTTCGATACCTTGAGCTGAAAAATCTATGGTTAATGAATAAGTATTATTTTTTTGTGATATGTGTTATGGCCTGGAAAGAACCGCAAAGTCTGTGTATTTATGAAACTCTAGGTACTCCCCTCCATTCATCCTCCTTTTCCCTCCAGTCTACCTCCCTTCACTTCTCCCTCCCGACCCCCACTCTCTCCCTCCCTGCCTCCTTTCATTCATGTCTCCAGCCACTCTTCCTTCAACTTCTTATTTCTCTTTTCACCCTCCCCTTTTTCACCATTTTAATTCATCTATCTATTACCCCCCCCCACCCTTCATCCCTTTCCATCACTCCCCCCTCTCTCTCTACCTTCCATCCCTCCCTTCACATATACCCCCTCCCTCCCTCCCTCCCCCTCCCCTCCCCCTCCCTCTTTCATTCATGTCTCCACCCCCCTCCCTCGCGCCCTCCACCCAGCCTGCCTTTCACCCCACCATTTCTTCACCCCACGCAACTATGTGACGGCTTCCTCCCTCCCCATCTGCACGTACGCCGCTTCAAGTGAGGGGCAACAGCTGTGGTGGTGATGGTGGTAGTTGTGGTGGCAGTGGAAGTGATCGTGGTAGTTGAGATAGGACTAGTGGTTTTAGTAGTAATGATGAAAAAATAACGGCAGCAACAATAACAACAATAAGATCATTGTTACTAAAAACATAATTATCGTTAGCATGTCAATCCAAATAATATCTAATATAATAATAATAATAATAATAATAATAATAATAATAATAATAATAATAATAACAATAATAATAATAATAATAATAATAATAATAATAATAATAATAATAATAATAATAATAATAATAATAATAATAAGAAGAAGAAGAAGAAGAAGAAGAACAATAATAATAATAATAATAATAACAACAACAACAACAACACAAATAATAATAATAATAATAATAATAATAATAACAATAATAATAATAATAATAATAATAATAATAATAATAATAATAACATACAAACATTCATACATACATCTAAATAAACAAGAATAATAAAACAAATTAAAAATAATAATAAATTCACACATCTAAACAACAACAAAAAGACTAGACAACAACACCCTCCTAATCAGAATATCCTGACTTACTGGGAAACACATTAAATCCACTCACATATACACAAACTCTCTCTCTCTCTCTCTCTCTCTCTCTCTCTCTCTCTCTCTCTCTCTCTCTCTCTCTGTGTAAAGACCTAGAACGAGGTGGAAGGACTGAATGCAAGAATTAGTAGATGGATAGATAGATAGATAGATAGATGGACAGATAAATAGATAGACAGACAGATATACAGGCAGATCAACAGACAGACATACACATACATATCCAGTGGGTAGAAATACATATGGTAAAAAGAAATCAAATAACAGACAAAATAGATACAGGCAAAATAAAGTGATAGATAGATAGATAGATAGATAGATAGATAGATACAGATAGATATAGAAAACTTGACAGGCAAACGCGTGCACAGAAATGGCATACTTTCTCTGTTCTTCTGGTCTTCACTTCTCTCTCTCTCTCTCTCTCTCTCTCTCTCATTCCTTTTTCCCATTTCCATTTACGTAGCCATTCACTGCTTTCCGTAATTCCCTCAGAGAGAGAGAGAGAGAGAGAGAGAGAGAGAGAGAGAGAGAGAGAGAGAGAGAGAGAGAGAGAGAGTAACAGAAAGAGAGAGAGAGAGAGAGAGAGAGAGAGAGAGAGAGAGAGAGAGAGAGAGAGAGAGTGACCCTGATACTCACAGATATCCACTGGCTTCAAATAAGTATCAATAAAATAATTTAAACAAGGATATCTAATAAAAAATAATAAAGATAATATTAAACCCGCTCTCTGCAACCTTGTCCCTTCATCATCATCATCATCATCATCACCATCAGCAGTACAGCATATCATCATTATCAACATCATCAGTTCAACATATCTTCCTCCTCCTCTTCCTCCTCCTCCTCCTCCTACTCTTCCTCTTTCTCCTCCTCCTCCTCCTCATCATCATCATCATCATCATCCCAACCCATGTTCCCAGGTAAAGATGGTTTCTGTCGTGTACATCAAAAATAAACCATAAAAATAATCGTAAACCAGCTCTTACAACCTTGACAGCGAGACATCAACAAAAATCGTGTTCCTGAAAGTTGGCAATAGTCTCGTCGGTTATGGAAGCTCCCTGACACCTTCTCCTGAGCGATTTATTTTGTTTATACCTTACAATCCTACTCTGTGTTACGTAAATCCTTCCAATATCCCCACACTCTCCATAACGTACAAAAGGATATTAACCAGCCATATTCGAAGATAAGTCGCCAAGGAGGAGGTGTTAGGGAGTTTCCTTACTTGTCCCTCTCACAATACAGGGTGGTACAGAAATTGCTCCCCACTAGAATCGCACGTGGGAGTTATTTAAGGATTAACTAATGATTGTTTATCCTGGAAAAAGAAAATTAAACACGCAGACTAAAAAAAAAAAAGAAGCTTCTAGTGCGGAAATTTATATCTCTTTACGTGCACTGGAAAAAAATAAATAAATAAATAAAATGTGTTTGTGGAGAGAAAATAACATACTCTACTACGGCCTTCACGCTCCAGGGGGCATTTGAGGCTACTTAGCACCTCTTCCTTAGCGATTTGTTTTGCATATTCCAACACATTCTATTATACGCTATTTATATCATTTAAGATCGACATAGTTTGAATAATTAATTTTTACATATTCCACCTTAATATTTTCTTATTTATTTCACTTTGATATTGACAGCTTGCATCAGTAACATACAATGGATAATGAGCTCTAATGTGCAAAATAAATCGCTAAAGAAAAGATGTTACGAAGCTTATTATGCTACGGCCTTCACGGTCCCTCGTCTGACCATCACTATGCCAGACACAGTATCTTTCACGGTCACTACCTCTGCTTACCTTCCTTCTCAGCCTCACTTCGTTTTAACACTTTCCACACGCCCACATTCCTCACTCACACTACTTCCCACACTTTCTCTCCTGCCCCCCGCCCTTCCTTGTATCCCTCACACTTCCTCTGTCATTCACGTAACCCCTGCACTTCCCTCTTCCCCCATTTCCACTTCACACTTCAGCCTCTACCTATTTTGCACACCTCCTCTCCTCTCCTCCCTGTCGTTCACATATCCACACCACACACTGCCATACCAAACACCACCACACCACACACTATCATACCACACATTGACACACCACACACTAACACACGACACACTGTTTCACCACACACTACCACACCACACTCCGCACACTACCATGCCACCACAACAACCACTCAGCTACAATCATCACCACTACAGTCACACAGCTACAACCATCACCACTACAACCGCTCATCTACAACCATCACCACTACAACCACTCACCATTACAACCACTCAACTATAGCTACAACCATCATCACTACAACCACACAGCTACAACCATCACCACTACAACCACACACGTACAACCATTACCACTACAACTACTCAGCTACAACCATCACCACTACAATTACACTAGTGCTATGACTATAACTACCACCTGTGTTACTACGACATAAACCCCAACCACAACTACCACCACAATTACTGTACCACCTCCACTTTCTACCACAACTACTTGCACAACTACCACCACTACAGCTTCTCCACAACAGCCATTATTACAACTATTACCACAACTACCAACATTCCTACCAAACCCACTACCACAACTACCACAATGACTACTACATCTATTATTGTAAGACCATCTCTACAACTACAACTTCCCTCCATAACATCCACAACTACCACATCTCACCACAATCACCACCACCACCACACCTTTCACCACACCTCACCACAATCATCACCATCACACATTTCACCACCATATCTCCCCCATCCCATCACCACTACCACAACTACCATCTTAAACACAGTCCCTCCCTCCACTATCATAACTACCAAAATTATCACAACTACCACAATTCCAACTACAGCTACCACCACAACCACAACTACCACAATTCCAACTACAGCTACCACCACAACCACAACTACCAGAACGAGGAAAAAACGCTCCCACATCCACCACCACCACCACACCTTGCACCACCAACCACATTCCCCTACCACAACTACCACCATCAGTACCTCTCTCCACCACCACAACCATCCCCTCTCTACCACCACCACAACTACCACAAGCACCAAACACCCTAACTCTTCCCACCACCACACACCACCACAACGCCACTCCTCCAACCTCACCTGCCCCACCCCACTCCTCCAACCTCACCTTCCCCACCACAACCACCACAACTACCACATGTGCGATACAGACGGCTGGGTGTAAGTAGGTCGAGTACACTACTATATTTAGCACTAAGTAAAAGGTCTCAGGGGTCGACAGTACAATTTTTTAAAGTGCTCTGGTCGATTTTTTTGTTATAAATAGCTGCTATTTACTATTTTCAGGGATGTTGCTTACTTTCTTCACTTCTGTTTACTTTATTGGCTTTGTTTACTTATATTTGTTTTCTTTGCTTACTTATTTTACTTGTATTTGCTTTATTAGGTCACTTTTATTTATGTACTGAGGTCGATTTTTTTTATGAGTCAGTGTCTTATTATTTTCAAGGTTCTTTGCTTACTTTCTACACTTCTGTTTGCATTACTGACTGTATTTACTTATATTTGTTTTATTTGCTTACTTATTTTACTTATATTTGCATCATTAACTTTATTCTAAGTACTGAGATCGATTTTTTTTTTAAAGTAGCTCCTGTTTACTATTTTCAAGGCTATTTGCTTGCTTTCTTCACTTCTGTTACTTAATTGACTTTATTTATTTATATCACCTTCATTAGCTTACTTATTTACTTATATTTACTTTATTCACTTTTAATTAAGTACTGAGGTCCACCTATTTATTTTACTTATATGGGATTTTAAGTTTATTTTTATTAAGTATCTGGTGCTGACTTTTTGAAGGTTGTCTGGTTACGCTAGATTTACATGTTTATTTATTTTTCTTTATTTTCTTCACACCTTTTTCCTGTTTTCTCTTGTCTTCTCCTCATCTCTCCTTGCCTTGCTTTAGTGCTTTTTTACGATTCAAGGTTGCCTTATCTTAACGCCTTTATATCCAGTTCTTGCTTTACACATTTATACTTCCTCTCCTTTATTGTTTTTCCTCGGTATTCATTTTACATCAACGAAATTACTTATTATTCTTTGCATTCTAGTTTACATTTAAAATTCACTAATTTTGATATCTGTCTTTCCTTTTATTAATTTTCCTTCCTTTTCGTTCGTTTAATTTGCATCAGTAATTCATATGTTTATTTTTAGCTAATTTGATGATTTTTCTTTCTTTAATGAACTTTCCTTTCATTTCGTTCCTTTATTTTGAGTCCGTAACTCACTTTTTTTTTTCCCTCAATCAGGTAACTTTATTTCTTGTTCTCTTCATGTCATCTCCAGACGATTTTATTTTCCTGAAGAGATTTTTTTTGAACTGTCTGAAAACAGGAAGACAAAAAGAGAAAATCGTCAGGTTAAGTGACAACCTTCTTTCTAGAGGTGAAGGTCTTTGGAAATTTACTCTTGCCCTCCCCCCCTCCTTCATTCTTTTTCTTTTCCTTTTTTTTTTCTTTTCTCCCAGTCTACCTTCTCTCTCTTTTTTCTCTTCTCCATTCTCTCCATATCCTTCTTTCTCTACTTTCCTATCTCCCATTTCTTCTGCTTCTTCCCTGTTTTCAACCTTCCATTTTTTTCTTCTCTCTCTCTCTCTCTCTCTCTCTCTCTCTCTCTCTCTCTCTCTCTCTCTCTCTCTCTCTCTCTCTCTCTCTCTCTCTCTCTCTCTCTCTCTCTCTCTCTCTTCTCAGTACCTCCTTTCTCCCCAGCCTCCCCTCCTTCTCTGTTGAATGTATCCCTCCTTCCTCTTCTCTCCACTTTTTTCCTTCCTCTTCCCTCCATGCTGAATACTTCCCACTCCTGTTCCTCCCCTGTCGGATACTGCCTTATCTTCCTCCTCTCCCTTCCATCAAATACTCCTCTCCCTTTAACCTAAATTTCTCTTCACTTCCTTAACTTTTTTCTCCCTGTCAAATGCCTCCCTCCCTGCCGAATACCTTCCTCGTTCTTTTTGTGTCTAGGGAGTGGTGTGGTGTGGCGTGGTGTGGTGTGTGGTGGGGTGTGGTATGGGTGTGGTGTGGTGTGTGTGTGGGGTTTGTGGGGTGTGGGGAGGGATATGGTGTGGTGTGTGGTGGGATGTGGTGTGGGTGTGGTGTGGTGTGGGGTTCGTGGGGTGTGGTGAGGGTTGGAGGGGTGTGGTGTGGTGTGGTGTGGGGTGGTAGGGTGTGGTGTGGGGTGTGGTGGGGTGTGCGTAATGTGGGTGAGTGACTCCCCAGCGGGCTATAACAGTATCCCAGTGGTGGCAGCCCTCACCACACTACCACCACTACCACTGACACCACCACTACTGACAACACCACACTACTAACACCACACCATTTACACTACACCACTTCTATCACCACCACACCACTGACACACACCACAACATTACTATCACCGCCATACCGCTAACACCACACCACCCGCACCACACCACTACTATCACCACCACACCGCTACTATCACCACCACTACCATTGACACTACACCATCGATACCACCACACCACTGTTACCACCACACCTCTGACATCACACCACTATCATCACCACACCTCTGACATCACACCACTATCACAACCCTACCACTAACGACATCACCACACTTCTGACAACACCGCTACATCACTGACAACACCACACCGTTACTGACACCATACCATTCATACCACACAGCTACCAACATTCCACTACCACACCACACCATCATACCACAACACCACACCACTAGCACCATACCACCACAATCCCTCATACCACTGAACCACTAGCACACCACAAATACCACACTACCACCACTGACACTACCACAACTATCAAATCACTACCACAATTACCACAAATATAACCACCTCAACCACAACAGCCATCACTACCACAACCATCTTCACCAGAACTACCACCATTACTACCACTACTACCAGAACTACACCAACCATTTCCACAACTATCACCACAACTACCACAACAATGACCATACTAACTTCATCTACCACCATGACTACTACTAACCACAACAACCATCCAAGCCACAATTACTACCACTACTACCACTACTACCACAACTACAATAACCTCCTAACCACAACAGCTACCACAACTACCATCACCCTCCTAACCACAACAGCTACCACAACTACCACCACCCTCCTAATCACAACTACCACCACAGCCGCGCCCTTTCACGGAATTGCTATAACTACAAACATTCTCCTTTGTTTTATCTCAACTACTTCTCACTTTCCTTTACTGACTAATATTCCTAAGCTGAGAAAGATTTATTGTATTTCTCTCTCTCTCTCTCTCTCTCTCTCTCTCTCTCTCTCTCACACACACACACACACACACACACACACACACACACACACACACACACACACACAGCTACAGGTAAATACATACAGACTTCCGAGGCACATGTACACATCCTTACCTGAAAAAGATAGACGAATTTTTAATAATAATAATCATAATAATAATAATAATAATAATAATAATAGCAATAATAATAATAATAATAACAATAACAATAATAATAATAATAATAGTAATAATAATAATAATAATAATAATAATAATAATAATAATAATAATAATAACAACAACAATAAGAGTAATAATAATAATAATAATAATAATAACAACAACCCCAACTCCTTCTGCCCTAAGACGTAATTTTTAGGGTATCTTCCAATATCAAAATAAATAAATCAATCAATCAATAAATAAATAACCAGAAATAACATCTAATCCACCACTGTCTACGTCACTCCTTAATCACGTAATAATCCACCTCAATAACCAATCAGTGGGTAATCAAAGGGTAATTAGGAAAAGAATGAAGGCTAATTAGTAAAAAAAATATTGCAATGTATTATGGAAAAATATTATATGAGTGAATCCAAAAGGAACACAAATTGGAATATATGGTTGTTGAAAAAAGAGAAAAAAAAAACTGATCCTAATATTTCACACACTTGTTAATAAAGGAATAATGATGAAAAATGTTAATATTTTATTTTCTGTGCCGAGAGAAAAAAAAGAAAAGAAAAGAGAGGAAAAAAGTTAATAATGCCAATAATTAATCTTATTTGAGTAAAAAAAAAAAAGATATATTAAAAAGAAGAAAGAAGAAAAACAGCTAATAATACCAAAATCTGACCTACCTGAGAAGTAAAAAAATAAAATGCAATAAAATGAGTAAAAAGAAGAAAAGAAAATAGAGTTAATAATACCGATAGTAAACCTACCTTAGAAGTAAAAAAAAAATAATTAAAAGAATATAAATAAACTATAATAAGGAAGCACAAATCAGTAATAGATAAATAAATAATGAAAAAATGTTAAAAAAAACTTATAAGCAAGAAAAAATCGGTAAAAAAATGGAAATCTATCTATCTATCTATTGCCAGACGCCTTAATCCCGTACGGGGTGGCCACAAACAAATCGCCTCCACGTCGCCCTGTCCCCCGCCATTTCACTACCCTGCTCCCAACTCACACCCTGCCTCTCTCATATACCTCTCCACCCCATCCCTCCATCTCATCCTCGGCCTCCCCCTCCCTCTGCCCCCCACCTCTCCACTCCATCCCTCCATCTCACAAAAAGATAATAATGAATAAAATTAAAATATATACATTAAGGAAAAAATAAGTAAAAAAAAGAAATAAAAATAATGAAAAAGTAAATTAAATATATAATAAAAATATAATAAGCAAGAAAGAGTAAGTAAAAAATAAAAAAAATATTGAAAAACTAAGTAAAAAATAAAAATAAAATATAATAAAGGCGAAAAAATAAGTAAAAATGAAAAAAAAATATTAAAAAACTAAGTGAAAAATAAAAATAAAATATAATAAAGGCGAAAAAATAAGTAAAAATGAAAAAAAAAAATATTAAAAAACTAAGTGAAAAATAAAAAATATATATAAGGAAGAAAGAATTAGTAAAAAATATGGATAAAAATAATAATAAAACTAGATAAAAAATAAAAATAACATAAGGATGAAAAGATAAGTAAAAAAAATAATAAGAATAATGAAAAACTAAGTAAAAAATAAAAATAGGATATAATAAAGAAGAAAAAATTTGGAAAAAATAGAAAAAAATTATGAAAAACTAAATAAGAAAAAAATAAGCAAAAAAATACGTAAAAATAAAATAAAAAT
This sequence comes from Coenobita brevimanus, assembly GCF_032717465.1. Lineage (NCBI taxonomy): Eukaryota > Metazoa > Arthropoda > Malacostraca > Decapoda > Coenobitidae > Coenobita > Coenobita brevimanus. The sequence goes on along the minus strand of NC_136969.1, from coordinate 28,971,718 downwards.
AATACGTAACCAAATTAAAAAATATATATATAATAATGAAACGAAAAAATAAGCTGAAGTAAAATATAAT
>NC_136969.1:28964148-28966648 GCF_032717465.1 Coenobita brevimanus | reverse complement strand
TCTCTCTCTCTCTCTCTCTCTCTCTCTCTCTCTCTCTCTCTCTCTGACTGATATATTCTCCTATCAGTCTCGAAATTAATGGTCTGATATTTCTCAACTCTCTCTCTCTCTCTCTCTCTCTCTCTCTCTCTCTCTGACTGATATATTCTCCTATCAGTCTCGAAATTAATGGTCTGATATTTCTCAACTCTCTCTCTCTCTCTCTCTCTCTCTCTCTCTCTCTCTCTCTCTCTCACCGCGGCAACAAACCCATCCATTGCAATCTTGAAAATAGCAACAATGACTATGATGATTTCGGTATTTTTTTCTTTATACTTTTTGGTAATTTTTTTGGCACATTCTCGATGAAATATTTTAACGTGTGAGTGAGAATGTCTGGAGGAGGAGGAGGAGGAGGAGGAGGAGGAGGAGAAAAAAGAAGAAGAAGAAGAGGAATAATAATGATAATAATAATAATAATAATAATAATAATAATAATAATAATAATAATAAGAAGAAGAAGAAGAAGAACAGGAATAATAATAATAATAATAATAATAATAATAATAATAATAATAATAATAATAATAATAATAATAATAATAATAATAATAAAAAGAAGAAGAAGAAGAAGAAGAATAACAAGAACAAGAACAAGAACAAGAACAAGAACAAGAACAAGATGAAGAAGAAAAAAAGAGGAACAGAAAGAAAGAGAGCACAACAACAATAACAACAACAATAACAAAAGAGAGTAAGAAGGAAAGGAGAGTTGGAAAAAGAGAAGAGAAGAGGAAGAAGAGCACCAAGAAGACGACATGAGAGAGAGAAGAAGAGCAGAGGAAAACTAGTCACGAAGAAGTGGAAGTGCATATATTGTCAAGTCACCTGGGGGATGGGGGAGGGGGAGGGTGTGTGTGAAAGAGACAGCTATTAAAGGGACACTACTCTCTCTCTCTCTCTCTTTCTCTCTCTCTCTCTCTCTCTCTCTCTCTCTAGCACCTCGTCCTACACACGTACATAGGTATACAGGCATACTTACACACCCAAAGTCATGTACACACACCTACACTTCAACATTTACATAAAACAACCGCCATATACACACATGCTAATACTTTCACACACACACACACACTGAAGCATATACATCTATTCATCAACATACACAGACACACCTACGTAAACATTGCCATTTAAACACACACACACACACACACACACACACACACACACACACATACACACACGCACCTATACATACCAATCCCATACCTAAATACAGATGCAGACACACCCACCCACACACCAGCACACAACATTCATACATACAAACTAATGCACACACACACACACACACACACACACACACGCAAACCCTTCCACCACAATGACGCCTTGTTTCATTTCCTTCCTGCTTTCCTTAAACGATTCCATTCAGGTCATGTCAGATTTTTCCAGCTTTAGGGATTTAAGGATTTAGGGATTTAGGGTTTTAAGGATTTAAGGATTTAGGGATTTAGGGTGCTCTCCTAGAAGCTCCCTAACACCTCTTCCTTAGCGATTTATTTCTTGGATATGGCTGGTTAATGTCCTTTTGTTCTTGTGGAGAGTATTACGATGTTGGAAAGGTATATGTAATAAGGTGTAATAAGCAAAATAAATCGCTTAGCAAAAGGGGTTAGGGAGCCTCCTTATCGTCTCCTAAGACTAAGAATATACTTAAGACGATTTCCAACAGACTTAAGATGATTTCCAGTATACTTAAGATGATTTCCAGTATACTTAAGATGATTTCCAAAGTCCTTAAGATGATTTCCGATATTCTTAAGAAGATTTACAATATACTTAAGATGATTCCAGTATACTTAAGATGATTTACAATATACTTAAGATGATTTACAATATACTTAAGATGATTCCAGTATACTTAAGATGATTTCCAATATATTTAAGATGATTTACAATATACTTAAGATGATTACCAGTATACTTAAGATGATTTACAATTGACTTAAGATGATTTCTAATATTTTTAAGATGATTTCCTTCCTACTCTTTCTCCCAGCACTGTTACTCCAGTTTTTTTTTTTTTTTTTTAATGTTTCCAAAATTTTTCAAGTTAGTTTTCTGTAATGGATGTTTTTTCCCTCGCACTTTTTCCTGCCAGTTTCGGGTGAGGTCTGGTGGGTAGGATGGAGGGAAGGGGAAGGGGGTGGAATGGGGAGGATGGAGGGAAGGGGAAGGGGGTGGTGGGGAGGATGGAGGGAAGGGTAAAGGGGTGGAGTGGGGAGGATGGAGGGAAGGGGAAAGGAGTGGTGGGGAGGATGGAGGGAAGGGAAGGGGAAAGGAGTGGTGGGGAGGATGGAGGGAAGGGAAGGGGGAGGAGTGAGGAGGATGAAGGGTAGGAAGGGGTGGAGTGGGGAGGATGGGGAAGGAAAAGGGGGGTGAAGTGGGGAGGATGGGGGAAGGGGAAGGGGATGGAGTGGGGAGGATGGGGAAGGAAAAGGGGGGTGGAGTG
>NC_136969.1:28951648-28959148 GCF_032717465.1 Coenobita brevimanus | reverse complement strand
AGACAGTCAGGTGTAAAAAGCAAAATAAATCGCTTAGGAAATGGTGTCAGGGAATACGGGCCTTTCACTGTCATGGGGTTCCTCAAAAAATCGTATGGAAAAAACATGAATAAAAACAGTCAGCAAAATAGAATTAAAAAAAAAAAAAATGCGTTGGATGGAAATTATATGAGAAACCATGAAAATTTTTGAGAATGAAAAATATATATATATTAAAAAAAAAAAAACTAACGTGTGTGGAGAGAAATAAGAGGGGGGGGGGGTGAGCTAGGAGCAGGGCAGTGAAATGGCGGGGGACAGGGCGACATGGAGGTGATTTGTTTGTGGCCACCCCTTACGGGATTAAGGCGTCTGACAATAGATAGTTAAACAGATAGATAGATAGTGTGTAGGAAATTAATGAAGCCAAAAAAAGAAAATGTTACGCCATGAAAATTGTCGAGAAGAAAAACTTATGTGAAAAAAAAACTTCTAATTTGTGTAAGGAAATTAATGAAGCAAAAAAAAAAATAGATTGAAAAAAATTGAAAGAAGGAAGGTTGGAAGGAGATGAGGGAGGGAGGGAGGGAAGGAAATAAGGGAGGGAGGAAGAGGGAGACGGGAAGAGAAAGAGAGGGAGGGAGGGAAAAAAGGAGAGATGGAAAGATGAAGGAAGTTTGAGAGGGAAGAAGGAAGAGGACAGAGACAGAGAGTGAAGGAAAAAAAGGAGAGAAAAGGAGAAAGGGAAGGAAGAAGGGAGGGAGGGACGGAGAAAGGTGGAAAGGGAGGGATAAGACGAAGGAAGAAGGGAGGGAAAAGAAATGAAGGATTGGTAGGTAGGGAAGGAAGGAGTTAAAGAGGAAGGGGATTAGGAAAAGAGGCAGGTAGGAAGGAAGGATGGGAGGGAGAAAGAGAGAGAGATAAGAAGAAGGGGGAGAAGAAAAAAGTGTGGAGGGAAAGCAGGGAGAGAGGGAGGGAGAGAAAAGACACACGAATGGAGGGAAGAAAATATGAAGGAGAGGAAGGGGGTAGGGAAGATAGGAGGAAAGAAGGGAGGTATGCGAGGGAGGAAAAGCGGCAAGAAGGAAGAAAGGTAGGTAGGCAGGTAGGGAGGGAAGGAGGGAGGAAGGGATGGAGGGAGGGAAGGAGGGAGGGAGGGAGGTAAATGAGGAGGTAAGGGAGGACATAAGTAGGTCACAGGCAGGTAGGAATGTCAGCAGGTACACACACACACACACACACACACACACACACACACACACACACACACACACACACACACACACACACACACACACACACAGACGTATATACACACGGACGCATACATACATAAACTCATATACACATAAATACTCACATACATACACATACAGATACACAAGTACACACATAAATACACACAGACACATGCACACACATACATGCATACACACGGACGCATGCACACATAAATACACTGACATACATACACACACAAATACACACATACACACATATATCATACATAGGTGCTGTTTATGCATACACAGATACTCTCACATACACAAATACAAATACGCACATAAATACAGCTACACACACGCACACACACACACAGGAAGGTTAGGCAGAGGACTGACAGAGAAAGAGAGAGATATATATAGAGAGAGAGAGAGATTTACAGTTAAGACGGACAGACAGACAGACAGACAGGTAGGCAAAGAGACAGCTAGACAGACAGACAGACGCAATTAGATAAACAGACAGACGGAGAGATAGACACATAAGAACGTAGGAATCTGACCCAGCAGACAGACAGACGGACAGACAGACAGACAGACAGACAGACAGACAGACAGACAGACAGACAGACGAAGACGCAGACGCAGACGCAGACTCAGACATACAGAGAGACAGACATATTAAATAGACACAAGGAATGAAAACGAGGTGACAGAAAATGGAGAAGGAAGGAGAGAAGGAAGGAAGGAAGGAAGGAAGGAAGGAAGGAAGGAGGAGGAAAACAGAGAGAAGGTGGGAGGGAAAGAAGAGGGAGGGGGAAAGCAAGTGAAGGAAGGAAGGAAGGATGGAAGGAAGGAGGGAAGGAAGGAAGGAAGGAAGAATGGAAGAAAATAGAGAGGTGGAAGGGAAAGAAGAGGGAGGGGGAAAGCAAGTGAAGGAAGGATGGAAGGAAGGAAGGAAGGAAGGAAGGAAGGAGGGAAGGAAGGAAGGAAGGAAGGAAGGAGGGAAGAAAGGAAGGAAGGAAGGAGGGAAGGAAGGAAGGAAGGAAGGAAGGAAGAAGGGAAGGAAGGAAAATGAGGAATAAAGTGAGTGAGAGAGAGAGAGAGAGAGAGAGAGAGAGAGAGAGAGAGAGAGAGAGAGAGAAGGAGTGGAGTGGAGAAGGATAGGAAGTAGTGGAAGGGGGAGTAGGGGGAAGGGGAAGAGGATGGGAAGGGAGGGGAAAGGGAGGGAAAAGGGAGAGGAGGAGAAAGAAGGAGGGGGAAGGGGAGAAGAGGGAAGGTTAGAGGAGGGGGAGGTGGAGGGGGAGTGGGAGGGGGAGGGGGAAGGGAAGGGGAGGGGGAGGGGAGTTTGCAGGTACGGAGCGATTCACAGTTTTACGGGGGTGACCGACAACACACACACACACACACACACACACACACACACACACACACACACACACACACACACACACACACACACACACACACACTCATACACAGACATATATACATACAGACCCACTATCGTGCACATAGATGCACACACAGACGCACGCATACTCACACATATTTACGCGCAAACATGCACAAACACAGACACACACATGCACACAAAGCATTACAAACAACTCCCACATACATACAGACATTCAAACACACACCAAAGTACCTCATATATACAATACGCACACACACACACACACACACACACACACACATACAGACCGACACATATACGCACACAAAGCAACCAGACACTCAAACGGTCTATTCTACACAAATTACACACACACACACACACACACACACACACACACACACACACACACACACACACACACACACAGCCTACAAACCTCACAACAGTTTCCACGGAACATATACTCACAAACAACCCACAAATAACTGCGCACACACATACATAGACGCACACGCACACGACTCAGACCTACATAACTGACCAATGGCTTTCTGGAGACACACACACACACACACACACACACACACACACACACACACACACACACACACACACACCATAGAAACTGAGGCTCCTGCATTTTGTACTTGTTTGCGAACTTTGAACTGACGAGTAACGGGAAGGTGGGAGGAGTAGGGTGATAGATAGAGGTGTTAGGGTGATAGATAGGGGTGTTAGGGTGATAGATAGAGGTGTTAGGGTGATAGATAGGGGTGTTAGGGTGATAGATAGAGGTGTTAGGGTGATAGATAGAGGTGTTAGGGTATAGATAGAGGTGTTAGGGTGATAGACAGAGGTGTTAGGGTGATAGATAGGGGTGTTAGGGTGATAGACAGGTGTGTTAGGGTGATAGAGGTGGTAGGGTGATAGGTAGAGGTGTTAGGGTGATAGACAGAGGTGTTAGGGTGATAGATAGAGATGTCAGGGTGATAGACAGGGGTGTTAGGGTGATAGACAGAGATGTTAGGGGTGAAAGATAGAGGTGTTAGAGGTAATAGCGGTGTTGAGGGTGATAGCGAAAGGTGTGAAGGGTGATAGATATGGTGATAGATGTATGGATTGATAGACTGGTTTGATAGATGGTGATAGATGTAGCGTGAATCTATTGCAGCATCTTAGCACTCGACACAGATGATGGCAATTTTAGGTGAAGTTAAAGTTAAAGGAATATGTAAGAGATATATATTCATGTAACTTTATGTACTTTTGAGAGAGAGAGAGAGAGAGAGAGAGAGAGAGAGAGAGAGAGAGAGAGTGTGTGTGTGTGTGTGTGTGTGTGTGTTTTAGGTCACTGATAATTACCTATTGTCAGTTTAAATTTATTACCAAGAGCGTATATTCATGTACGTTTTTAATTATGTATGCATGTATGTATGAATGTATAAATGTATGTATGTATATATGTATGTATGTATTTATCTATCTGTCTACCTCTCTATCCATCTATCCATCCGTCAATCAATGCATGTATGTATGAATGTATGTATGTATGTGTATGTGTGTAAGTATATTTTTCTCATAAATATACTGGGTTACGCCTGCTCATACGTGAATATATTTGTGTGTGTATGCATGAACGACTGCGTGTATGTGTGCGTGTGTGCATTCCTGACTGTGCTCATGCATGAATGTATATCTGTGTGTACGTGTTCTTATACGAGTAGGCTATGGCTGTGTGTGTGTGTGTGTGTGTGTGTGTGTGTGTGTGTGTGTGTGTGTGTGTGTGTGTCTCTTCAGCCATGTCTGTGGTTCATTAAGCAACTGTTGTGGTCAGTTCTTCAGAAATGTGGGTGGAGTGTGGGGGTGTAGGTGAGTGGGGTGTACGTGGGAGGGTGGGGTTTAAGGTGTGGGGGTGTAGGTGGGTGGGGTATAGGTGGGAGGGTGAGGTGTGGGATGCAGTGGAGTGTAGGGTGATGGAAGAAAGACTGCTGAAGTTGGTTGGTGTGTGGGTGGGGTGTGTGGGTGGGGGTGTGGGGGTGGGAGTGGGGTGTATGATGGAGGCTTAGTACGTAGGTTAGTGTGGGTGTATGTAGTGGGGGTGTGGGGCTGATGGGTGTGAGAGTTTTTAAGTAAGCTGCTTTAGAGAGTGTGTGTTTAGGGGTGAAAGAGAGTGTGTTGGGTGCAGGAGTGGTGTAGATGATGTGAGTGGGTGTGGGGAGGTGTGGATTAGTGTGATGTGGGTGGGAATGAGAATGGGTGAGGGTGGCGGTGAGGGAAAAAGGTGGAGGGAAAGAAGAGCTCAGAATGTAGGCTGATGTGGGAGTGGTTTGGTGGACGTGGTGGGGAATGGTGTGGGTGGAGTAAGGTGTACGCGTATGGGTGTTGGATGTAGGTGTTGGGAGCTCGATGTGGGTGCTGGGTGTGGGTGCTGGGTGTGGGTGCTGGGTGTGGGTGTGAATGTGGGTGTGTGTATAAGTGTGGGTGTGTGTGGGAGGGATATACAAGTAAATGAAATATATTGGTATGTGGACAGGTGTGGATCTGAAGCCCATACACAAGGTAGCATAGAAAACTCCGTAACACATTTTCCTTAGCGATTATATATTATACTTTACCATTCGCTTATATATCATTTTAATACCAATACACTATCTATATACCTAGGCTGCTTCCCCCAAGGAAAGGGAGGTAGCCGAGACAGGACGACACACTCCCCATTTACTCATCCATTCAAAAACATTCATCCGCATCTTAGCCCCAAAGGGGAGAAGCGACAGATCCTCACCGCACCACACCGCACAAGGGTCAACTGAGCAGTGCAATCAGTGACATCCGCAGCAGGGCCCGACAGCAGAGCTGGTTTACCCCTGCCACATCATAACAGACCCATCCCCTTACCCGCACCTGACCTGACTAGCTGATCAGACCAAATGCGGGAGAATATCCCCTCAGGGCTGCGTCATCATTTATTCATTCACAATTTCTCTCCATTTATTTCTGTCACGCACAGCCACTCTTCCTTGCTCAACAGACATCCCTCTCGCATCCAGCGCTCTCTTCACACTGTCCATCCATCCTATTCGTGGTCTCCCTCTCAGCCTTACACCTCTCACATCAGATCTAGTTATCTTTTTCACCAATCGCTGCATCAATAAAACTGGAAGAGATGAGGCGTCATGTATGGAATAATTCACCAAAGAGGATTTGTTAAGAAATCTGCAAGGCCACGTAGAGATGTCATTTATATCACTGTAACAATATAAAGGACGATACTAGGGTGTAGTGTGCAAAATAAATCACGAAGGAAAAGATGTTACACAATCTCCAAGTCCAGCTAAAAATACGGGTTATGAGAGTGTATGTAAAGGGAAGGTGAGGGTGCAGGTGGAAGGTGTGAGTAGGTGTAGGTGGAAATAAGTGTAGGTGGGTGGGTGTAAGTGAATGCAGGTGGATATAACTAGGTGTTGGTGGATGTCGATGAATGCAGAAGTGTGTGGAGTGTCGTAGAAAGCGAGGTGAGGAAAAATGAGAGGATTAATGAGAGAGTGAGTGTAGATGGGTGTAGGTGGGTGTAGGTGGGTGCAGCTGAGTATAGATGGATGCCAATACGTGAAGATAGGTACGCATGGAAAAAGGTAATTGCTGATGAGTGCATGTGCGAAAACAGGTGTGGAGGAGGAGGTGGTCGAGTCGGTGGAAAGGTGGCCTGCAATCCTAATGGACCCAGGTTCGAATCCTGGCTGGGGCAGGGAACGATTTAAGGATCTGAATTTCGGCAAAAGGACTTTACTGATTTACCGTAAGACCCGAGGATATTGTCGTAAAAATACCCTCTCTAATACCAATACACCAGTCCTGTAGGAGATAGCCCTGGCATGTATTCAATATGGACGGTGGGTGTTAGCGCCGAAGTGGTGGCAAGTGGAGGTGAAGAGTGTGTAGGAGGACTGTTGTGTCTCATGGACGGGCTGTGAATCCTATGCCCAGAGTCGGACACACACACAAAATGTTGGGTGTAGATGGGTGTAGATGGAAATAGGTGGGTGTAGATGGAAATAGGTGGGTGTAGATGAGAGTAGGTGGGTGTAGATAGGTATAGGTGGGTGCAGATGGGAATAGGTGGGTGTAGATGGGAACAGGTGGGTGTAGATGGGAATAAGTGTGTTTAGATGGGAATAGGTGGGTGTAGATGGGAACAGGTGGGTGTAGTTGGGAATAAGCGGGTGTAGATGGGAATAGGTGGGTGTACAGTAGATGGGAATAGGTGGGTGGAGATGGGTGTAGGTGGGTGTTGATAGGTGTAGATGGGTACAGATGGGTGTAGATGGGTGTAGATGGTATTGCGTGGGTGTTGATGAGAGTAGATGAATGAAAATTGGTGTACTAAGATTATGGAGTGAAGAAGTGAAGATGGAGAGAGTAGGTGTAGGTGGGTGTAGGTGTCAAAGGTGTGGGTGATTGAGATTCAGGTGAGGAGGGTGAGGGTTGGGTGCAAATGAAGGAGGGTGTGGCGCTGAGGAAGAGGTGTAGGTTAGGGTGTAGGTGAAGTAGGGTGTGTGGATGAAGCGAGGATGAGTTTAAGTAGTTATAGATGAGTGTAGGTGAGGATTAGGGTGTAAGTGGGTGTAGGTGGGGTAGTAGTTGAGGTGAGGGTTATAAATAGGGTGTAGAATGGCGTAGGTAAGGTGTAGATGAGAGTAAATGGGTGTGGGTGGGGGAGTAAATGTAGTGGGAGTGGGTGTAGGTGGGGTGTAGACGGGAGTAGGGGGGAGTAGGTAAAGTGAGGGTGGGTGTAGGTGGGTGAAGTGGGTGTGGGTGGGTGAGGTGGGCGGAGGAGGGCATGCAGTTCAAGAGGGGAGGAATGAAAGTGGGTGGTTTAGGAAGGAAAAACAGTGA
>NC_136969.1:28939148-28946648 GCF_032717465.1 Coenobita brevimanus | reverse complement strand
CCTTCCTTCTTTCTTTACTTCCTTCCTTCCTTCTTCCTTCTCTCCCCCTTCCCTTACCTTCACTTTCTCTTCCATTCGTCCCCTTTCCGTCCTTCCCCATACTTCTTCTCTCTTCCTCCATCACCCCATCCCCATTCCCCTCATCTTCCTCATTTCCTCCCCTCCCTCGCTTCCTCCTCCTCCCACTCTCTTCTTACCCTCTCCACTCATTTCCTGTTCTCTTCCTTCTCTTGTTCCTCTCCTCTCATTTTCTTCCCTCCCCTCTCTCTCTCTCTCTCTCTCTCTCTCTCTCTCTCTCTCTCTCTCGGCCAAGAATTCAGTCGTTTAATTATAATTACTGTTTAAGTGGAACTACACAATATAATTACTGTAAATTAAAGCTGAGAGAGAGAGAGAGAGAGAGAGAGAGAAATTTGCTGTGTGAGTAGGTAAGTATATTTTTTAGCTCTCGTGTGTGTGTGTGTGTGTGTGTGTGTGTGTGTGTGTGTGTGTGTGTGTGTGTGTGTGTGTGTGTGTGCCTGAGACGCCAATATCCACCCCTTGGCCTTTCTCCAGCCTTGTCCTCCAGTCCCTCTCGCTAGGGGTAGGGGAAAAAAAAAAAATAAACAGTGACCATGATAACACCAAACATCGTAATTCCGAGAAACCAGAAGGGACAATACGCATGTCTTGGGAATTCTTAAACACTCCAGATTAATAAACACTGAACTTCCTCTTATAAGCAAACGTTAATTTAATTTCCCACTTCCTCTACCAAGACACCTTTATGTTTTTCAGATAATGGCTGTAGTTGACTGATGCTCAGAAAACTAAATATCTCCAACAGAAAGAATCCTTTAGACTCCCACATAATTTTAAATGATGTCAGTATTCCCATATCCATCACAACTGATATCCTCTGTGTCACACTAAACACCAACCTAAGCTGGACAGCTTATGTTAAATCCCTTGCTAAAAATGTTTCTAAAAAATTGGGACTTATGTACAGGGTTCATGAATTCTTCACTGACGAGCAGTTGGCCACAATATACAGAAGTCATGTGCGTTCTCAGATCGCATACTGTTCACCACTGTGGAGTGGACGTGGGGCGGTTGCACTGAGGCAGTTGGACAAAATTCAAAATAAAGCCATTAGATTAATCAATAATCCTGCCATAACGCAGGACCTTCCTCCATTATCAGTACGCAGAGATGTTGCTTCTTCAGCATTATTTTATCGATATTTTTACAGTAAGTGCTTTGATGAACTTGCTTCAATTGTGCCTCCCCTTCACATTTTCTCCCGAAATACTCGGGCAGCTGGGAACACCCATGAACTCACACTCTCTCCCCCGTAATGCAGAACCTCTGCTTATCAAAATTCTTTTATCCCCAGAACTACTACTCTCTGGAATTCACTTCCTGTGAGTTCCTTCCCACAAACATTGAATCCACTTTTATTTAAATCCAGTTGTTATAAATATTTTATGAATGGAGGATGCCTTTAGACACATGGACTTGTTATTTTACTATTTCCTTTGTTTTCCCTTCCTCCATTCATTGTCTCTGAAAAAAAAAAAAAATGGTCTTACCGTAGCCTGATAAAAACTCTGAGGAATATTCACCCTTTTTTTTTTTTTTTTTTTTGTGTGTGTGTGTGTCCAACTCTGGGCAAAGGCTTCAGGGCCTATATCTTGGGGGCAGTAGCCTATCCCAAGGCCCAGTGGTCCTCCTACACCTCCACATGTCACCACTTCGGCGCTAACACTCACCGTCCATATTGAGTACATGCTAGGGCTGTCTCATACAAAGTTATAATTAAAAAGCGCAGTAATATATTGCTTAGTTGCTTGTATTATCTCCCTGTACGCAGACACATTTCTCTGGTGTGAAAAAACAAAACAAAACATAAAGAATGGAATCTTGTCTCGTAAAAAGCTACACTGGAGTATACTTAAATATCTATCTACAGCCAGACGCCTTAATCCCGTAAGAGGAGGCCACAAACAAATCGCCTCCATGTCGCCCTGTTCCCTGTCATTTCGCTGCCCTCCCTCCAACTTACACCCCCTCTATCATGTGTAATAAAGAAAAATGCTACAAATAGGAGGTATCTCAACCACCACATACATCTTAGTATTGCACAAACATAGCCAACAGCAAGTCCACAGGGGAGGTTTTGTGTGTGTGTGTGTGTGTGTGTGTGTGTGTGTGTGTGTGTGTGTGTGTGTGTGTGTGTGTGTGTGTGTGTGTGTGTGTGTGTGTGTGTGTGTGTGTGTGTCAACCTTCCCTCAAGCACTGTCTATATAAAAAACACACACACTCACCTCAATCGATCATGTCACAACACCACTAGTAAAGTCCCAACCACACCTACCACAAACACCACAGCTACCACAAACACCACAACTACCACAACAACGACCACCGCCATCACAGCTACCACACCAACTACCACCACAATCACAACTACCACAACAACGACCACACATATCACCAACACCACAACTGCTACACAATCGATCACCACCAGCCATCATCATCAACATCACCATCATCATCATCATCATCATCATCATCATCATTTACATACAGAAGGCCTATACAGAATTAAATAATTGTTTTCAATAATACAAAGAACAAAAGAGCATCAAAAAAAGTAGAAAATTATTTTAACCATGTCCTGTGTCCTTAAACTCTCTTCACCCTTGTCTTACCCTCAACCTGTCCACCCAGTTTGGTCAAAATCGGAAAGAAAAACTGCTTGCGTTGACCTTGCCCTCATTTCTTGCTCGTAACTTAGGCTAATATATATATATATATATATATATATATATATATATATATATATATATACAGAGAGAGAGAGACAGGTGAAGACAAACCAACCATACCAGCATCACAACTACAACCATCATCACACCTCACAATACCACCATCACCACAACTACCACCATCACCACAACTACCACCATCACCACAACTGCCACCATCACCACAACTGCCACCATCACCACAACTACCACCATCACCACAACTACCACCATCACCACAACTACCACCATCACCACAACTGCCACCATCACCACAACTACCACCATCACCACAACTACCACCATCACCACAACTACCACCATCACCACAACCACAACCATCACCACAACTGCCACCATCACCACAACTACCACCATCACCACAACTACCACCATCACCACAACCACAACCATCACCACAACCACAACCATCACCACAACTACAACCATCACCACATTACAGACAAGAATGACTGAGAAGAATGTACAGAGAAGAATGACAAAAATGATACATGATGTTCGGAACCTGTCATATGAAGACAGACTGAAAAGGCTAAGTCTGCACTCACTAGAGAGGCGTAGAGTAAGGGGAGACTTAATTGAGGTGTTTAAGTGGATGAAAGGAATAAATAAGGGAGATATTAGCAAGGTACTTAAAGTGAGCATACAGGATAGAACTAGAAGTAATGGTTTCAAACTAGAAAAATTCCGTTTCAGTAAGGAAATAGGTAGAAATTGGTTTGGTAATAGAGTAGTAGACGAATGGAATAAGCTACCTAGTAAAGTAGTTGGTGCCTCTTCCATTGAGAGTTTCAATCATAGGCTAGATAAGCATATGACAAATAAGGGGTGGGTATAGAAAAAAAAATCTGATAACCAATACTAATTCATAATTTTTCCTTTTCAGGTTACACTACGATAGTCTCTATTCTCCCTTCACACTTTCCTATAAAATGTCCACGCCAGTTTTTCTATACTGCGTTGTGTTCTTTCTGACCTTTTCCTGCCGGCTTCGGCTGGAGGGTTTGGAGGGCGGGGGAGAGCCTTCTTTGCTGTCCTTATCTCATTCTAGTAGTTCAGTTACTCTTCTAGGAGCTGCCTAGCATGGGTCAACCTGCCTACTGCAGTTATCCTCTCTTCTTATGTTCTTATATGTTCTTATGTTTATACCACCATCACGATACCTACCATCACAACTACCACCAGCATTACAACTACCACCATCACAACCATCATCACAACTACCAAAATCACAACAACTACAATCACAGACACAAGTAACAGAACAACCACAACTACTACCACACCTAACGCCACTGTTGCAGCCACCACAACTACCACCATCACCACACCAACCACCACCAGCGCCTGCAGCGGTACAGAAGACGCAAACACCATCATCTCTGCGCCTGTAGCTACCAACATTACCACTATCGCTAAACTACCAACATTACTACACTTTTCGCAACGTGTGTGTGTGTGTGAGAGAGAGAGAGAGAGAGAGAGAGAGAGAGAGACAGACAGACAGACAGACAGACAGACAGAGACAGAGAGAGAGAGGTATATAAGTCAGATAGATATAACAGATTGATAGATTAACAGTTCATAAATAAATAGGGGAATATGAAAAACCTGTCTATATCTGTGTACCTACCTGCCCATCTATCTGTCTATCTATCTATCTATCTATCCATCTATTAATCGAGAGAGAGAGAGAGAGAGAGAGAGAGAGAATCAACAACCAGGCCAGCAGGAGTAAGGTATGAGATGTGAGCAAATGAGTAAGAGTGTGAGTGGGGAAACAAGTGGGAGAAATTGAGTGCAAGTGGTTGGAACTGTGGTCAGGTCAAGTACCTACAATAATACCTACTTTCATCACTTACTCACCTACTTACCTTACTCACCTACCTACTTCACCCACCTACGTACGTCATCCACCTGCCTACTTTACAGACTTAGCTAGTTTACTCACTTTACTTTTAGCCACCTAACTATTTTACTCACCTAGTTACTCATCCACCTACCTTACTCACCGTCGTACTCACGTATTTTGCTCTCCGCTCTGTCTCACTGAAGACACCTTACCTGAAGGAAAGATAAGAAAAAAATATTAGACGATGTAAAATGTAGGGGAAATGCAGTTACAATAACAAAATTTATGTAAAAGCAAAAATGTATTAAACACGATATATATATTTATTTATTTATATATTTATTTATTTATTTTTGTTTATTTATTTATTTATTTATTTATTTATTTAAATAGAGAAGATGTAAAATGTAAAAAAATTATTAGATTCTATGATAATAAAAATTAAATGTAAAATACTGTAAAAGATAATATTAGACAAGAACTAAACGTAAATGAAATAAGATCTTCGAGTGAAAAAACTGCAAGAGATGGTAAAAGAGAACGTCTGCCTTTTGATCTCTCTCTCTCTCTCTCTCTCTCTCTCACGCAAAGCAAGGGCGAGGTCACGCAAAATGGGTTAGTGAAATCGCACACCGCAGGGCATAAAAAAAAATGGAGAGATGCAATATTAATCCCTTCAATACTATAACACACTTTCATGCTATTTTTCATGCCTCAAGACGATTTTATTCAGCCTCTAGATATTCTTCAGCGAAATCATTAAACTCCTTTAATTCGTAGACGATTTTTCCTAATATTTCAGCTTATTCTTGCCATCTCTGGACGATTTTATGTAGTTCAGATGGCTTTTTTTTATTATTTTGGCTACACTCAGACGATTTTTTACGGTTAGGGAGAAATATTTTGGACTTCAGGGGTTAATTATAGTCATTAACCTCTTTTCTTCCACAGGGGTCTCGTGAGGTTGAGTATAATTGGTAAGTGCAAGACTGATATTTATAATCTCATTGGAATATATATGAAGGTCTAATCCAACCTAACTCCATCTAGCTTAATTCAACTTAATCTAACCTAATTCAACCCAATCTGGTCCAATGTAACCTAACCTAGCAGTCTAACCCTGCACAACCCAGCCCCCTCTAACTTAACCTAACCCAGCCCGACCGAATCATTTATAACCTAACTAAACCAAACCTACTCTACCCTAACTTAGCTGTACCTAACCCAGTCTCTCTTACCTAACCCAGTCTAACCTCTTACCTACCCAACTCTACCCTAACAACCCAACCTAACCTAGCCTAACCCAATCCAGTGTAACCTCATGTAATCTAACAACACTGTAACCTCATTCAACCTTGCACAACCTAACCCAGCCCTACCTAACCTAACCTAACCAAACCTAACCTAACTTAACCTAACTTAACCTAACCTAACTCAGCCTAACCCAGCCCATTCTAACCCACGCTAACCCAGTCTGACCTAACAAAAACAACAGCTACTAAAAAGAGACTTGCAAAATATCGCTAACAAGAAGAGAACATGGCCTTTCACTCCACCCCCGGCACACACACACACACACACACACACACACACACACACACACACACACATACCTACACACAAATATACACTTATACACACATAACTACACAAATACTCACATACGAATACACACACACACACACACACACACACACACACACACACACACACACACACACACACACACACCGTCTTCCCCGTTGACGCCCCTGTGTGATGAAGCTCAAGTGTTTAGGAAAGAATATTTTATCCCATCAGTGCCTCAGTCTACATCCCATCATTTTTTCATTTTATTTCAGATTATGGACAAATTTCTCCGGCAAAAAAAAAAAAAAAAAAAATATATGATATGGATTTTTTTTTAAGAGTTTACAGGAAGAGAATTTTAATGTTTTTTTTTTTTTTTTTTTTTTTTTTTTTACAGTAGAGAGTAATTGTTTGCAGGGAAGAATTTTTTTACGTGTTTACAGGAGAAAATGTTTATGTGGTTTTCTGGGGTGTGTCGTGGGGTGGAGTCTGCAATGAGAAGAGATGAACTGAGCTGTTGAATGAATAATGAATGAAAGTGTTGAATGAAGGATGAAAGTGTACAATGAAAGATGGATGGAAGTGTAGAATGAAGGATGAAATCGTTGAATGAAGGATGAAGGAAAGTGTTGAATGAAGGATGAAGGAAAGTGTCGAATGAAGGATGAATGAAAGTGCTGAATGAAGGATGAAGGAAAGTGTCGAATGAAGGATGAAGGAAAGTGTTGAATGAAGGATGAAGGAAAGTGTTGAATGAAGGATGAAGGAAAGTGTTGAAAGGAGGATGAATGAAAGAGTCGAATGAAGGATGAATGGAAGTGTCGAATGAAGGATGAATGGAAGTGTAGAATGAAGGACGAATGAAAGTGTAGAATGAAGAATGAATGGAGGTGTAGTGTGTTTTCCCACTGGCACTTAAGTGATAATTCTCCTGCTTTTATTTGTGTGTGTGTGTGTGTGTGTGTGTGTGTGTGTGTGTGTGTGTCTGTCTGTCTGTCTGTCTGTGTTTTATCCTTTCAGTACGATGACTTTATTTTCCGCTTTATTCTTGATACATCCAAACGACTTTGATGAGTTTGCATATGTAGTTTTTTCAATGTGAGAGGTTACATAGAGCCTCCAGCAGCTCTATTACCACTAAACTGGTCTATCCTTCCCCCCTCAAAGAGACAGAGAGAGAGAGAGAGAGAGAGAATGACGTCCTCTGGCTGAAGTGGTGCACATTTCTAATTATGTGAAATAATGTTAGAAAAGTGATGATGGTGA
>NC_136969.1:28926648-28931648 GCF_032717465.1 Coenobita brevimanus | reverse complement strand
AGGAGAGAGAAAGGGAAGGGAAACGGGAAGGGAAAGGTGACGAAAGGAAGAGTGTGAAAGATAGGGAAAGGAAGAGAAAACAGGAGGGAAGGAAAAGAAAAGGGAGACAGAAAAGAGGGGAAAAGAGGAGAAGGGGGTAGAAGAGGGAAGAGAAGGGGAGGAAAACTGAAAAGGAAATGAGAGGAAAAGAGATGAAAGGGAATGATTATTTTTTTTATTGCACTCGCCATTTTACCTTTGGACTTTTTTTTTTCCTTGTAGTCTGGAGGGTTACTGCGGTAGGGGGGGGTAAAAGGCATTGGAGAAGGGGATGGGAAAGGGGAAGGTGGAGGGAAGGGAAGGTGGAGGAAAGGGGAAGGTGGAGGGAAGGGGAAGAGAAGGAGAGGGAGGGAGGGGAGGGGAGAGCAAATGGGAGAAAGAGCTAATGGAAAGGGGGAGGGAAGGAAGAGAAGCAGGGGAGAGGAGGGAAGGGAAAGGGGATTAAGAAGGGAAGGAAAAGGGGAAAGGATCGCCGCAGGAATTACGAGGAGAGGTGGAAAATATTTTACAACTCCACCCGTTTCGTTTTCAATATTATTTTTTCTATGATCGCGAGGGATATTGCGATGGGATAGAGAGAGAGGAAGGGAAACAACCAAGACTAAAACAGGAAGGGGACAGGAACAGCCAGACACGACGCAAGAAACAGAGGAGGCGGAGGTAAGACAGGAACGAGAAAAAATAAATAAAAGCAGGACACTGGGATACGAAAGGGAAGAGACGCAAGGCAGAGAAGAGAGTGAGAGAACAGGAATAGGGTAGGCATGATCAGAGAAAGGTAAGGGAAGGTCAGGACAGGGCAAGGGGTAACAGAGCAGGGCAAGGCAGGAGAGGACAAGATGGGTAGGTTGGGTAGAGGAAAACAGGATGTGGAAGGAAAACAAGGGCTGGTGAAGGTCAGGGGTGCATCAGGGTAGGGTAGCGGCAAGAAGGTCAAGGTGAGGCGAGGGTATGACGAGGCGGCGGGGCGGTGGGCAGGACAAGGCCGGCTGGTGGAGGGGGGCAGGGTTGGGCAGGATAGGATAGGGTAAGTCAGTGCTTGCCAGTACAAGAGAAAGTTGAGAAAGTCCACCTCCTGTCTACAGTAAGGGAGTGAGACAAAGCATCAAAGAAGGCTGTCCCCTCCCTCGCACCCGACTTCCGTCAAATCCTACAGCCGAAGCCGACAGAAATGTGGGGCAGACGCAGTAAGGAGCCACGGTGCTTATCTCCACAACCTAGACTTTTGAGCCAGTGGCGGGTTATTCACCCACCATCCTGGGATACAAGACCAGTGTACCATCTACGTTACCACATTTTTTTATTTTTCCTGTGTCCGACACTGGGCATAGGTTTACAGCCCGATCTAAGGCCTCCTCCATTCCATACACTTCCACATGACACTTCCCCTCGACGTTACCCTAACTACTCATTTTACGTATCAGCCCACAACAGGTGGATGGACAAATGAGTAGAGTGGCGGCATCTGCCCACACCAGAATTCGAACCCTGGCGTGACCGCATCGGCAGCTGCGTACCTGGCAATGCTAACCACTCAGCCACCACGGGAAGAAACGTAAGTAGGGCTACCAGGCATTTGAAACAGTAGATAACGAAATTTCACTGAAAAGTATGAAAGGTTAACAATATAACTGCTTACTGCTCTGCCTCAGGGAATGGACTAGTTAAGCTATGCACATAATCGGATATAAAAGATATTCAAAGCAGGCAGGACAGGTGCAAGGCATACCAGAAACAGGGCATGCCTAGGTAACAGGGCAGGAGAGAGCCTGCGTAGAGAAAGGCAAGGTAGAGGAGGGTAGGTTTGGACAGGTAATGGTAGGTATAAGGCAGGAGCAGGGCAGGGCAAGGTAACAGGGTAGAGCAGGATAAGTTTAAGAATAGAGCAGGACAGGACCAGTGTGCAGATGCGTAAGACAGAGACAGGGCAGGACACGGTAGGATAGGACAGGTGTTGGAATGCGTTAACCAAGGCCGGGCAGGGTAGGACATGGCTGGGCAGGGTAGGACAGGGAGAGACAGGGAAGGACAGGACAGGGGATAGGAGGGCAGGTGTAAGGAAATGGTAAGTGGAACAGGTTTAGGTTTAGAGGTGCGTCAGGTATGGTAATGGCAGGACAATGTAAGAATGCGTAGGGCAGGGGCAGGACAAAGTAGGACAGAACAGGTTTAGAAATGCGTAAAGTATGAGCAGAACAGGGCAGACTTGATGGCAGGGCAGGGTAGGACTAACGTATGGATGCGTAAGGTAGGGGCAGGGCAGGGAAGGGTAGGATGGAACCGGTTTACTGATGCGTAAGGTAGGGGCAGGGCAGGTGTGTAGATGCGTAAAGACGGGGGTTGGCAGGACAGGGGAGGTGTAAGGGTAGGGCATGGTAGGACAGGTTAGCGTAAGGTAAGGACAAAGCAATATAAGGGCAAGACAGGGCCCGCTATGGCGAAAAAGTTGTACCGATGCTTAAGGTAGGGGCAGGGAAGGGCAGGGCAAGTGTGGGCAAGGCAGAGTGGGGCACGGCAGGGCAAGGTAGGGTAGGATAGGGTGGGGCAAGGTAAGGTAGGATAGGGCAGGGCATGATAGGGTAGGACATGTTACCGTAGGGCAGAGTAGAACAGGTGATGAGATGCCTAAAACACGACAAGGCAGGACAGGACAGGAAGAGCAGGGCAGGACAGGGCAAAGTAGGACTGGTTTAGGGCTGCGTAAGGTATGGGAAAGGGAGAACATGTACAGGGCAGGGCAGGGCAGGGCAGGGCAGGGCAGGGCAGGGCAGGGGATGGAACACTTTAACACAGGTAAAGAAACAAGCGTAGTCTAAGTGGGTGTGTTGGAGGGAGGGAGGGGTCTAACCGGAGGGAATGGGTACACCTCTCCCTCCCTCCTTCTTCCTCCCTCCCTCCCTCCCTCTCTCCCTCTCTTCCGTAACCCCTCCTTCTTCCTCCTGACTCTTTCAACTTGTAATTCCTCCCTCTATCTTTCAACCCCTTCTTCCTCCCTGCCTTCCTCTCCATGTTTCTCTCCTTCGCTTCCTTCTTCCCTCCCTCCCTCAATGTCCCCTTCCCTCCATCCCTCCTTCTCTCCATCCCTCCCTCCCTCTCTCCCTGCCTGCTGGGTAACATTCCTTAGCACAACCTCGATAACTAAACACTCTCACCTTAACTCACTTCCAGCCCAAAATTTTAGGTAAATTTTGACTTACTTAAAAAACCGAGGGACCCAAAAAGACACCTTGAGGAACGCCGTAAGGGAAAAAAATTTAATATGGCGGAATTGGGAGGTTATAATAATTTTTTGGCCAGCGTCCTCGGGCCAGCTTTGCCTCCTCCTTCTCCTCCTCCTCGTTACCTTCCCCCCCTCCTCTTCCCTCCATACCTTCCTCCTCTTCCTCCTCCTCCTCCTCTCTTCCCCTCCTCACCTGCCCCCTTCTCTCTATACCTTCCTCCTCTTCCTCGTTACCTCAGTACCTATACCTCCTCTCCTCTCCTCCTTCTTCCTCCCTGTCTCTTTCCCTCCCTACGTCTCCCTTTCCCTCCATACCTTCCTCCTTCTCCTCCCTCTCTTTTCCTCCCGTTGCCTCTTCCTCCCCTCCCTCTTCTTCTACATACTTTCTTCCTTCTCCCCCCCCCTCTCTCTCTCCTCCCCACCTTCTCTATCCCTCCATACAAACCTCCCTTTCCCTCTCTCTTCCTACTACGTATCATCTTCCCATCACAATTTCTCGCCTTTCCCTCTCTTTCCTCTTCCATACCCTCCTCGTCCTGCACTTCCTGTTCTCCTTTCCCCTTCCTCTTCCCCCTCAATCTGTCTTCCTCTCCATCCCCCTTCCTTTCACCCTCACCCTATCCATCCCTTTCCTTATACTCCCCTCTATATACTTCCCTCTCTTCTCCCTCCCTCCTTCTCACCCTATTTCTTCCCTACCTTCTATACTCTCATTCTTGTTCTCCCCCTTTTTTCCCTCCCTTCTACCTCTCTCCTTCCCTCCAAGCTTCCTCCTTCTCTCCTCCTATCCTCCCCCTCCTTATCATCTCCTCCCCACCCTTATCTCTCCCCTTCCCCTATTTCATCTTCGCTCCCACATTCCTTCTCCCCCCTCCCTACCCCCTCCCTCATCCGTATCTCTCCCCTCCTCACTTTATTCCCTCCCTAACATTCCTCCTCTCTCCCCGTCCCTCCAATTCCTCCCTGCCTCCCTCCCTCCCCGTCCCTCCCCTTCCTCTCTCCCTTGCTTGCTTCCCTCTCTTTCGCTTCCTGTATTCCTCCTCTTTTACCTCCTTCCTCTCAAACATTCTTCCTCTCCCTCCTTCAAACCTCCTCCCCATCCTCCCTCTCCCCCTCCCTCCCCTCCATTTCACCTCCTATATTCCCCCTCTTTTGCTTCTTCCCCCCTCAACATTCCTCCCAATTCCCCTCCCTAACTTTCCATCCCTTCCTCTCTCTCCTCCCCTCCCCCTCCTCCATTTCATTTCCTATCCTCCCCATATTTACCCCTCTCCTCCCAACATTCTTCCCTCTCCTCTCCTCTCCTCTCCCCTCCCACTCCCCCTTCCCCTTCCATCAAAGAACTTCCCATTCCTCATCCCCACCAAACTTCCCCTCCCATACTCCTCCCTCCCCCCATTTTTACCCCTCCCTCTCCAACATTCTTCCCCTCTCCTCTTCTCTTTCACAGCCTCTCCGTCTTCCTCTCCAACATTCCTCCTCCCCTCATATCCTCCTCTTCCTCTCCAACATTCCTTCTCTCTTCCCTCCCTAACCCCTTCTTTCCTTCCCCCTGTCCCCTCCCCATTCTTCCCTTCCTCCTAACACACCATCCCTCTCCCCTTCCCCTCGTGTGCTCCCTCTTCCTCTCCAACATTCCTCCTTCCTCTACCCCTAACTTCCCTCCCCTCGCCCCCAGCCTTCCCCCACCCCCCTCTCCTCGCTCCCAGACTCCCCCCTTTCCCCTTCCCACCTCCCCCAA
>NC_136969.1:28914148-28921648 GCF_032717465.1 Coenobita brevimanus | reverse complement strand
CTAACACTACTTCTCTACCTCTACTCATTACCACTATTACAAGAACTACTTTAACTACCACTACTACTACTACTACTACTACTACTACTGTAACTACCATTTTCCCACTACCATTACTACAACTACCTCTATGATCAGTCACACTACCACGATCCATAGCTATATTAACTAGTACCATCTACCACAACTACCATCTGACACAAATACTACCACAACCTCCTACCACAACTACCACCACCACTATATAGCCAGCCACAACTACCACCACAGTTACTATACCACCATCTCCTACCACAACCACCACCACCACCACTTTCCACCACAACTACCACCACCATCTTCTACCACAACTACCACCATTTCTCATTACAATGTATTTTTGGCTATTTTTCCTCTACCTTTTTATTATCTTTCATTTTCCCCTTTTCCTTATATCGGTCTCTCTCTCTCTCTCTCTCTCTCTCTCTCTCTCTCTCTCTCTCTCTCTCTCTCTCTTCCATCTTACCATTCTCTCCACTCCATCCTTTCCCCTCTCCTTCCTCCTCCTTCCCTCCCTTTATCTTCCCTTCCTACACCTCCCTTACCCCCCCCGTGCTTCTCCTCCCCCTCCCCCTCCCCCTCCCTACTCTACCCCCTCCATTTCTTCCTTTCAGTCTCCTTCTCCCCTCCCCCCACCCCCATCCCCTCCCCTCCCTCCCCTTCCTTTCCTATACCTTGTCTCCTCCTCCCCGTCTTCCTCTCCCCCTTCCCTTCCCCCTCCCCTCCCCCTCCCTCCCCAAATCGACGTGCCTTCAAAGGTCAACGGAAACGCCACACACACACACACACACACACACACACACACACACACACACACACACACACACAGGGAAGAACACAATATACACCAAAGAAACGGAAGTACACACACACATACACACAATGAGACATAATTACGTACCGTAGGCACAGATACATGTACACTAAGTGCAAGATGTACACACACACACACACACACACACACACACACACACACACACACACACACACACACACACACACACACGTTCATCCTACGTACGGAGGTACATACACGTACACACATAATGTACATCCTACGCACATTAGTACACAGACACAAAGGTGACCACTAATACGCACATTATCATTCACGCACATACACACGGACTCAGACATATGCATAATACAAAGACAAGATCAAGGACACATTTGCTAGCCGCACCCACCCTTACAATATTCTAAGCATATAGTCATATACTCGTCATGCACTTAAATAACATCCTTGTGGCTCAGAGGCCGTCCCGGAAGAGCAAATGGTACCATATATACAGCAATTTCGGCACTACGAATTTTTTTCATGCAAGGAAGAAAGAACCAAAGGCTGAAAAACCGCGACTGTTCCCTCCATTAAAAAAAAAAAAAAGAGCCAATTTCAAGATCCGTTCATTTCGAGATGCCTGGACACACTGCGTTTAAAAGACTGGAGGTCATAAGCAGTGGGAAATACAGACAGAGGATGATAGTTCCAGAGTTGACCTGTTGCATGAATAAAGGACTGGGAGTAACAGTTAACTTTTGCACTAGGAAGCTGAACAGAAGAGGGATGTGAGTTTGGTATGTGAAATAAGCTGCACAAGGACGAAAATCTGCACCAAGTTAGCGTAAACGAACTATAGTGCGCCTGTATTAAATATTTATGTGCAGGTATGTATATAAGTATGTATCTAATGTTCTGCTCTGGCCTGGGAGTCTCTGTGAGTGTTATGTATGTAAATATGTATGTATGTAATGTATGCTTGATTCAGTATTCCCGCCCCTCACCAAACCTCACACACACACACACACACACACACACACACACACACACACACACACACACACACACACACACACACCTAAAACAAGGCACATGTACAAATTTTCCCATGAAAGCAAATTAGTGCAGTTCCCACGATATGTTGTGATACAGCAGTAAAATATGACACAAATGAAAATAGCAATATAATTATAATTTTATACGTACTTAAAAGAGCAACAAAACCACCAGACGTTAAAATAATAATTAACAAAAGAAAAGAAACAGTAATCGGAATGAAGAGAATGAAAAAAATGTATATACAGTCCAACCCAGAATTTAAAAAACTGAAATGTTAAAGAAATATATAAACAGAAATAAAGAAAGACCAATAATCAAAATATTAATGCCGGTACTTATCTAATCAGTAAATGCAGTGATTGAAATGAAATAAAGGAAAAAAAATGGAATCAGAAAGTGAGGGAACTAAAAATACAAAATACAAAAGGAAATGATAAAATGTAAAATAATAAATAGGATAAAAAATAAGATAAATAAACAAAATAATAAATAAGGTAAATAAACTAGATAAACAAAGATAAATAATAAAATAAATATGATAAATAAATAAACATACATAAACAAGATAAAAAAAAAATAAATAAAAGCACAGTATAAAAAAAATAGGCAAGATATAAAATATGATAAAAAATGAAAATTCGGAACAATGGAAACACTGTATAGATAAACAGAAAAAATAAGAATAGAAGATAAACAGAAAAAAAAAAAGAAGAGAAAAGCTAAATAAAAGCAAAAGGACGAGATCAACAATTATCTCCGTCCAATAAGGGTGGGAGAACTCTTACAAATAAATCATATAAATAATTTCGAAAAACTATAATTAATTAGCGTCATACTCATACGTAAACAATAGGCATCATGCTGTACAAATATAAAAGAAAAACGTTACTTATACTATACTCTTTTTATTCTAACCTGGCCTAAAATTACCATCTCTCCATCTTGAATGCTGATTTGTAGCAAGAGGTTAACACTAGAATATGATGCTAGTCACGAAAAAGTGCTATGGAAAGGATGTAGAACCGCAGCACACTGTTTTTCTGCCATTAAGCCTCGTGGAAAATAAAACCTAGAAAAGGAGGAAAATCTGGGCCAAGTTCAAATAAAAGGAGTATATATCTTTCACAATACACAGAAAATACATATATGAAGTTAATATTAAGCTTTATGGAGTGTAGATTTTTTTTTTTTCGTGATTTATAAAAGTGAAATTGGTGAAAGAATGCGGGGAGGGAGATGAGACGTTCTTCATGTGTCAGCAGTGTTGTGAGATGCTTTGTGTCAGGAATGTCAGCAAAGTTAGCAATGTGTTTAGTGTTGTCTATGTCAGCAATTTCATCTATGTCAACAATATGAGGTGTTGGTTGAGTCAGCACGGTTCTTTGTCAAGTGTTTTAGTGTCATAGATATTATTGTCAGCAATGCCAGAAAGTGTCAGAATTGGCATAAAATGTAAGATGTGCAGTAAAGTGTGGGGGTGTCATAGTGTCAGGAGTGTCATAAAGTGTCAGGAGTGTCATACAATGTCAAGAGTGCCACAGTGTCAGGAGTGTCATAGTGTCAGAAATGCTAAAAAGTGTCAGAGTGCCGTAATGTGTCAAGTGCCATAAAGTTAGGAGTGCCACAAAGTGTCGGGAGTGCCATAAAGTGTCATAAGTGCCACAAAATGTCAAGACGGCCATACCATCTCAAGAGTGCCAAGTGTCAGGAGTGCAATACAGAGTCAAGAATGCATTGCAGAGTCAAGAGTGCAATACAGTGCCAGGAGTGCCAAAAAATATCAGGAGTGTCATACAGTGCCATGAGTGCCATGAAGTGTCAGGAGTGCCATAGTGTCAAAAGTGCAACAGTGTTACAAGTATTTATAGTGTCAGTGGTAAAATTAACCTCTTCAGTTTGAGGACGATTCTTTTCTTATTCTACCACCAGACGATTTGTAAACACCCCCCCCACACACACACTCACAGTGATGAGATTATTTGATATGTCTCACCCCTTCAGTACGATAAATCTGTCAAGAGTGGAACAAAATCGTCTGAGGGTAGCAAAATAAATAAATAAATAAATAAAATCAAAATACACCTGCATCAAAGGGATAGGTGTCATAGTGTCAGTGTTAATAGTCATAGTGTCATTTGTGCCACGGTGTCAGCAGTCGCCACAGTCTTACTAGAGGTGTCATAAAATCGTGTCAGCCGTGTCATTTAGTGTCAGAAGGGCTATAGTAATAAGATTTTTTCGTACCATAAAACTATAGTGTCAAACGTTTCATCAGTGTCAAAAAAACATCAGTAGTTTGCTGTCATTAGTCTCAGTACCGTAAACAGTGCCATTGTTATTAGTGCCAATTTCAGCAGTGCCACACGTCAGCAGTGCCATAGATTTGCGAGTGTTATAAAGAATTGAGTGTAATTGCTATCAAGCGTTAGTTATCAGCAGTGCCAGTTAGTGCCAGTAGTGTCAGCTGTGCCAGAATGTGTTATTAGTGTCAGCGGAACCATAAAACAGCAGTGCCAGTATCAGCAGAACCATAAAATAGCAGTGCCAGTGTTAGCGGAACCATTAAACAGCAGTGCCAGTGCCAGCAGAACCATAAAATAGCAGTGTCATAGTGTCGTAAATGGTCAGTATCAAAGTTCCAGTGAAATCAGCAGTACTATAAGATGTCAGCAGTGCCACAGTGTCAGCAGTGTCATAATGTCTATCGTGTCAGCAGCGCCATAGTGTCTGTAGTGTCAGCAGTGCCACAGTGTCAGTATCGAAATCAGTGTCATTGTGGTAAGTGTCATTTGCACCACAATATCATAACAGTGTCAGCAGTGCCAGTCGGAAGTGTCATGGTGTCAGTTAAGTCAAGTACTAGCAGCATTTCCAAAACAACAATTCTGTTTGCAGTGCCCTAGTGTCCTATTTGTCATTTGTCATCGTTGCCATACAGTGTCAGCAGTGCCATAAAGTATCAGTACAGTCACTTACATAATAATAAGTACAACAAGCCGTATTTATTGCAGTAATGCCATTAGCGTCAACTGTCGGCTGTATCAGGAGACTGGCAGGCCCAGGTGGCACTGTCGGTAGTGTAAGTGTCTGGAGTGAGGTAGTTCTAGATGGCACCGTGGGAAGAGTGGCAGTGTCAGCGGCGGCGTATTTCAAGTGTCAGAGGAGTGATAATCAGAAATGATACTGTTAGAAGTGACATCTGAGTGGTACCATCAGAGGAGGCGTATGAGTGGTACTGTCAGGAGTGACACTTTCAGATAAGTGGTACTGATTAAAATGTCAGTGACTGTACTGTCAATGCCAAGTGTCAAACTTGAGTGACAATGTCAGGAGGCCACAGTCAGGAAACTGTATGTCAGCAAAATGGCAGTACCGATTGGCACTGTCAGCAAGGTGGCAGTGACGAGTGGCACTGTCTGGAGTGTGGCAGTACTAAATGGCACTGTCAGAGGAGTAGTAGTATGAAGTGGCACTGTCACGAAGGTGGCATTACTAGGTGGCACTGTCAGGAGAGTATCAGTGCTGAATGGCATTGTCAGAAGAGTTCCAGTGCCAACAGCATAAGTCCCTGCATCACCTCATTAAAACACCGTCCCTGTTTCTGTGTCACTGTTTATAGTGTGTTTCGTCACCGTGCTTCGAAACTGACGTGAAGCGTGCTCCGCGACCTGATCATGTAAACGAACCGGCAGTATGTATTGTGGAGAGTGTGAGTGAGGGAGTGTGACAGTGTGTGATAATGATGGTGAGTGAGAAAAAAAAAAATGTGATGAATGAGAGTAAAAGTGAGTGAATGAGACAATGAGTGAGTAAGTGAGAGTAAGTGAGATTTACTGGTGAATGTGAATGTGTTAGTGAGTGTGAGGGGGAGAAACAGGATGTATAAGTGTGACAGTAACTGTATGAGAGTGAAGGAGTCCCACTCAGTGAATGAATATGAAAGAATATGTTAGTGTGTGTGTGTGTGTGTGTGTGTGTGTGTGTGTGTGTGTGTGTGTGTGTGTGTGTGTGTGTGTGTGTGTGTGTGTGTGTGTGTGTGTGTGTGTGTGTGTGTGTGTGTGTGTGTGTGTGTGTGTGTGTGTGTGTGTGTGTGTGTGTGTGTGTGTGTGTGTGTGTGTGTGTGTGTGTGTGTGTGTGTGTGTGTGTGTGTGTGTGTGTGTGTGTGTGTGTGTGTGTGTGTGTGTGTGTGTGTGTGTGTGTGTGTGTGTGTGTGTGTGTGTGTGTGTGTGTGTGTGTGTGTGTGTGTGTGTGTGTGTGTGTGTGTGTGTGTGTGTGTGTGTGTGTGTGTGTGTGTGTGTGTGTGTGTGTGTGTGTGTGTGTGTGTGTGTGTGTGTGTGTGTGTGTGTGTGTGTGTGTGTGTGTGTGTGTGTGTGTGTGTGTGTGTGTGTGTGTGTGTGTGTGTGTGTGTGTGTGTGTGTGTGTGTGTGTGTGTGTGTGTGTGTGTGTGTGTGTGTGTGTGTGTGTGTGTGTGTGTGTGTGTGTGTGTGTGTGTGTGTGTGTGTGTGTGTGTGTGTGTGTGTGTGTGTGTGTGTGTGTGTGTGTGTGTGTGTGTGACAGAGCAAGCATGTGAGAGAGAATTAGAGATAGTGAGAGAGAACGAGGGAGTGGGTATGACCGACCTTGGCTCCCATGTTGTGTGCGGCAGTACCGTCTCCAGCAGCAGTAGGTGAGAGCAGCAGCCAGCAGAGTTAGCAGCAGAGTCAGCAGTACAGCAGCGGCTATACTCCCGCCACAGCTGCACCCAGACCCGTCCACACCCCCGCCCACATCCTCCTGCGCGCCCACACCCACGCCCACACCCAGCACCCACACCCACAGCGCTCTTCTCACCCCACGCACCATCACACCTCACTGTAACTAGCTTCCATGGTTCTATTTTTAAGTTCCCCTCCCACTCACTCCCGCCCACAAACACGCCCACTTTCAGCTACCATGGGCGGGCTTGGGGTATCATCCAGACGCCCACACTTCACCGTCACACACTTTATTTTCACCGCCCCTCACTCGTGGTCAGTTTTATTTTCGATTCCACTGTTCACTCTACTTATGACCTCCACCCTCACTGTAATTGTCACCTGGGATTTATTTTCGGTCCCTCACGCCTAAAACTTGAGTGTACCGATGTGTGTGGGTGCGTGAGGGTGCGGTGGGAGAGGTGTGGGGTGCGTAGCCTTCCACTGCTGAGAACACACTGTCTCACTCTTACAGGTGCGCCATCCTACCTCCCCCTCCCTCCTCTCCCCCGCCCTCCCTCCTCCCCTCCCCTCCCCCTCCAGCTCTGCCCACCTGCCCTCCTACCTGTCTAAAGTCTCTCCCTGCGTACCTCTCTACCTTCCTCCCTCCCTACCTTCCTACCTACCTACCTACCTTCCTCCCTCCCTTCCTCCCTGCCTTCCTCCCTCCCTACCAACCTACCTACCTTCCTCCCTCCATACCTACCTACCTTCCTTCCTCCCTCCCTTCCTTCATCCCTCCCATCATCCTACTTGCTCCTTTCCTACCTTGCTCCTTCCATACATGCCTATCTTTCTTCCTTCTTACGTTCCTACCATCCTATCTTCCTCCCTACCAACCTCCCTCCGTCCCTGCGTACCTTCCTCCCTACCTCCCTACCATTCTCCCTC
>NC_136969.1:28826648-28911648 GCF_032717465.1 Coenobita brevimanus | reverse complement strand
CTCCTGATATCTGTATTCTGTTCGTCTCACTAAATAACTGTTAATTGGGTGATGATGATGATGATAATGATAACGATGATGATGATGATGTTGATAATGACGGCGACGACGACGATGATGATGATAATTAGCAAAAAAAAAAAAAAAGAAAGAAAGAAAGAGAGAAAGAACATCCACATACTTCTCGCCTTTCCCCCACAAAAGACCTCTAGTAGTGAAAAAAATAATAAAAAAATTTCCTCCAGACTCTGCATGCTGTATTAATTAAACAGAAGGAGGGGGGGAGATGTCTTAAGGCTAACCACTTCACTACGATGACTTGTACTGTATTTAATCCCCGTTACCTCCAGACGATTTTATTCAGCTCATGAGAGGCCTGTGGAACTGGAGGGGTTAGGATTTAGGCAACTTATTCTTGCTTCTCCAGACGATTATATTCAGTTCAGGAGTGGCTTTGGGAACTGGAGGGGTTGGATATAGGCAACTTATTCTTGCTTCTACAGACGATTTGATTCAGTTCAGGAGTGGCTTCGGGAACTGGAGGGGTTAGATATAGGCAACTTATTCTTGCTTCTACAGACGATTATATTCAGTTCAGGAGTGACTTTGGGAACTGGAGGGGTTAGATATAGGTAACTTATTCTTGCTTCTACAGACGATTTGATTCAGTTCAGGAGTGGCTTCGGGAACTGGAGGGGTTAGATATAGGCAACTTATTCTTGCTTCTACAGACGATTATATTCAGTTCAGGAGTGGCTTCGGGAACTGGAGGGGTTGGATACAGGCCTTCATCAACCCCTTCGCTGAATAAAATCGTCTGAGGATAGCGAGAATAAACTAAAATAAAATATGGTAACGAAAAGCGTGTTATTGTTGTGGTCTTATCTGAACCTGAACCCCGTGGACTGCAGGCTGTAGTTTACCCTCTGTCTGTCTGTCTGTCTCTCTGTCTCTCTCCCTCTCTCTCTCTAGCTACCTACCTATATCTATCTGTTTAATTGTCCGTCTCTCTGCTTATCTATCTATATCTATCTATCTGCCTGCTTATCTGTCTATCTGTCTATCTTTCTATCTATCTATCCATCTTCACCATATTCTTGAAATATATAAGAAAACCGTCTCAAGGTCACGAAAAAACGCCATGAAAAGAAAGTAATGCTGTAGATTTTTTTTTTTAACCATCAATGTGAAATACATCGAAAAATGGACGAAAATCTAGGCCAAGTTAAGGTGAAAAGAGTATAGACAAAAAAAACATTCAAACTCCCTTATTCGCGTAGGCTGAGGAAGCTCCCTAACACCTTTTCTTATGCGATTTATTTTGTTTATTACACCTAACTGTCCTTTTCTGTGTTGCATAAGTCCTTGCAGTATCGCCACACTCTGCATGAATAACGTACAAAAGCATATTAACCAGCCGTATCCAAAAATAAATCGCTAAGAAAGAGGTGTACAGCCATATCCAAAAAAAAAATCGCTATGAGGGAGGGCTCTGTTTGGGAAAGTGTGTGTGTGTGTGTGTGTGTGTGTGTGTGTGTGTGTGTGTGTGTGACAAAGCCAAACTAGTATAATAATGATAGGCTATACAGAGACCACACTCATAAGCCACCTGTACACACACACACACACACACACACACACACACACACACACACACACACACACACACACACACACACACACACACTCACACACACACACACACACACACACACACACACACACACACACACACACACACACACACACACTCCCAAATACAGCCCTTTCATGAACGGAAAACAGTTATTCCCACAAGTGAAAGTCACAACCATTCTTGAGAAAAATACACACACACACACACACACACACACACACACACACACACACACACACACACACACACACAAATCACCTCTTCAATAAAAGCTTTTAATGCAAGGAAAAAGGAACCAAAGGCTTAGAGTCCACAATAATAATTCCCTCCAAGAAAAATAAATAAATAAAAAAGAGAGCCAAATTCAAGATCCGTCCCTTCCGAGATGCCTGCACACATTGCGTTTAAAGGACTGGAGGTCATAGACAAAGGGAAATGCAGACTTTGATGACTTTATTTATACTTCATTTTTAATTTTTTTACTGTAGGGGTTAGCTATAGACATTCATTAACTCCTTCAGTACATTTTTTTTTTTTTAAGTTTAAGAAAATCGTCTGGATGTAACGAAAACAAAATAGAAAAGACGCTATCGTACTAAAGCCTTCTTCAGTGTCGTAAACTGAATAAAATCGACCACCGTTAGCTAAATGATTTAATTATAAGATCATCGCCCCAGCTGTTCACTCTCTCCACCTTATTTATCATTTTTGCTTGTGCCTCATTTGCGCTTACTGCACTCAATATTTACACACCATTCTCCTTATCATGACACACCACCCACCCCTGTCATGTTTACCACAGCTCTGCCCCCCACATCTATCTATCTGTCTATCTATTGCCAGACGCCTTAATCCCGTAAGGAGTGGCCACAAACAAATCGCCTCCATGTCGCCCTGTCCCCCGCCATTTCACTGCCCTGCTCCCAGCTCACACCCCCCTCTCTCAAATATCTCTCCACTCCATCCCTCCTCCTCATCCCTGTCCTATACCACTGTTCTGCCACCCACAACAATGTTACTTATTCTTTTATGGGTGTGGACGACAGATTTATGCCAGACTCCTCAGTGATACAAACATTGCCATCTACATGTAAATAAATGCTTATATGTATATTAGCTTGCTGCTAGGTGGTTTTCCACTGTAAAGAGCGAGACAGAAAGCAACACAAAAGGACTGAATAGTGGCGGTGAAAGAAGAGATAACTGTTGTCGTGGAGGTTATTTTGGTGGTAGGGTTTCCGTGGGATCTCCATCTTCATCCTTCCTCTTAGTGGATTTTTTTTTTCTTCTTCCGATCCTCTGGCGTGGGGATAGTCGAAGGATTGTTAGAGGAGGGAGTCCGTTGGCTCTGAAGTACCCAGGCAGCGTGTCTTTCATGACTTAGACGTTGTTGCCTGACTGGGCGCCAGTAGTCTCGATACACATGCCGTAGAGTCCTGCTTAGTTGTCTGCTGGTGGTCTATGTGTTCGTGGCGACGTCTCCATCGTGTACATCGAGGTGGGGCGTGTGATGAGCCTCTTACTGGGCCTCTGTCGGGTCCTCTGACGTTCGCAGCTCAGAGTCCGCTGATTTTCTCAAAACCGTCAATAAGGACGTCGAACTACATGCTCTCCGTCTGCTAGCAATCGCCCTTCTACTTAGGTTTAGGAACACCAGTTTCCGACCAATGAACGAAGAGGGCGACAGCTGCTGCCGATACTTATAAACAAACAGTTCGCTCGATCTGATAGTTTCCCATACTAACAGCAGTTTTCTTTGAAGACATTCTTGGAAGAACGGAATATTATAACTGGGGAAACGAAAGCATAATGTTCTTTGCCTGTCAATAATCGTTTTGTTTTATTATGACGTGATCTTGAGGGATTATCATACGACCGTGTAGTTAAGAGATGTTTACAGTAAAATATACGAACACAGTAAAAAAAAAAAATACCTATGAAATACAAGATACCAAGCTGAACACTGAAATAGAACAGTTCCTTTTTAGGTAACGTTATTATTAGCTGTTACGTTATTATTAGCTGTTCAGAGATATGATAAAGGTGTTTATTTATTGCTCACGAAACAATGGACATAATAATTTTGACATAAGAAAAGCACAGTATGAGGGAGAGGCAAGGAAATGATCTACCAGCAAACCAACCCCTCACTGACCAGAGGAACCGAATGCTGGAGGTGCCGCTACAAACAGAGTTAAACTGGAAGAAAAAGATTTAAAAGTTACAAAGTGACCCAAGTGTGGAGCAGAGGTGGAAACTCTAGAAAATGTCCTCCTTTACTGCAAAACATACAGAAATACGAAACCATTATGATCTTATAGAGCAAGAAGATTTTCTCGGAGACATATCAAAGCATGCTCGGCGACAGATGTTTGAAAAAGAATACGACTAATTAAAGAACTGTGGGGGGAAAAAGAAATAAATTACTATAAGCGCAACTAATGTGAAATATAATGTACTAAAACTAAGCAGGGGAGCCGAATCAATGGCAAGCCCGACACTGAATGAACGGGCTACTGTGGCATTTTTGGCCTCAAGAAGCAGTGCGTTTGCCGGTATCAGGGGAGGTGGTTTCAAGTGTTGTGCCGGGAGGGATTATATTTCACCTGCATAGACCTACCATTTTTACCAATCCGGCTATGATCAGGTGAGTTAAAATAGTTTCATAATACCACTTGATATATTTCAGGACGGAAAAAACATACGACTCTAAAAATAATGTATACCTTCATCAGATATCGAAAAATATCATGTTTCAGGAAATGCTGACGCGTCTGTAAGGGATTATATTTTAGTTTATTTTGAGGTTCAGTACTTGCACCAATGCACTTTGTACTCCAATCAAAATATAAATAAGTAAACATATATGATCTTCGAAATAATTAGCACTGCCATTATAACAGTGCAAATGTTGGTTCATCGACCATGTGACCTGCTGCCGTCAAAGGGGTGTGAAATGGGCGTGGTGAGCAGAAGAATGGGCGGGATAGGCTTGGGTGTGCGGTTGGGTGGGGCAGGAAAGTACCCCCTGTGCATAATAACTGTTGTTGGATTTGTGGTTTGAATGCAGTGAAGGTTTGTGTCAAAATATCCTCAACGGGTAGAGAAATAGGTATGTGGGGCTAAAGGAGGACCTGGCAGATGGGCCGTAGGAGTATACCCTGTGAAAATGGGTGCTGTAAGGTTAATAATTTGAGTGAAGGCTGTTAAAACTCTATATCAACAACAACAACAACAACAACAACAACAAAAACACTAAAACAGGGAACAATGAGGACCGTAATAAGGTCAGTAAAGTCGACGGGAGTGAAACCCCTTGTATGCGAAAATCCTTAGGAGGTGACTGACTTACAGGGCCGCTTCAGGACGTGCTACAGCATCTAAAAACAAGACACGCTCCAGTTGGTCCCATACACCTGCAAAATAAAGAAATAAATAAATGAAAATAAATCACATTTCCATTAATATACAGAATAAAATGGAGTTCCCGGGAATACTGACAGGAATAGATTATCGATTTCTCCCGGAAGCTCGTCGTGGTGTTGCCGTTTGCGTGGTTGCTTATTGTTGGAGCACTGGAAATTTCGTAACACCTCTTCTTTAGCGATTTATTCTGATCTAAATGACAAACAGAGGCTAATAAGTGAAATGTGCGAAATAAATCGGCGTGGTTGCTTATTGTAGTAGCACTGGAAATTTCGTAACACCTCTTCTTTAGCGATTTATTCTGATGTAAATGACAAACAGAGGCTAATAGGCGAAATGTGCGAAATAAATCGGCGTGGTTGCTTATTGTAGTAGCATTGGAAATTCGTAACACCTCTTCTTTAGCGATTTATTCTGATCTAAATGACAAACAGAGGCTAATAGGTGAAATGTGCAAAGTAAATCGGCGTGGTTGCTTATTGTAGTAGGAGCACTGGAAATTTCGTAACCCCTCTTCTTTAGCGATTTATTCTGATCTCAGTGACAAACAGAAGCTTAGTTGGTGAAATGTGCAAAATAAATCGCTAAAGAAACGGTACTACGATACCTCCTATGCTGTTTGGAATTTTAATCGCTCCCAGAAAATGTTATAGGCCTACAGAGAAAGACTGATTCTCCAACAGACATAGAACCGGATTTAGGCGGTGTGGGAGGCTTCGTAACTTCTATTGTGATTTATGTCATCTATTAGATTTTGATATCCTCTAATATCCTCTTGTATGCAATTAATGTAAACTATATCGATATTAAGGCAACATAAATAACAAAATAAAATACTGAGATCTATACACAAAATAAATAGCCGAGAAACATATGCTACGAAGCCTCCAACACCACCCGTAATCTGTCGTAGTATTGCCATCTATGTGGTCACCTATTTTAATCTTTAATTCCAACTCCGAGCGGTTTTAGGCTTAGAGTAAGGGTTATGAGGGATTGGAAACGATGCTTTGTGGGTTCTGATCCGATATGGGTTGGGATGATTGGATTGGGTACAGGATTAGCGAGTTTAAGTGACCTGTTGGGATGATGTGTCAGTGGTTGTGGCAATCTCTCTCTCTCTCTCTCTCTCTCGTAGCCTGTCATCTTGGCCAATCAACCTTTACGATTTTATTCAGCTGAGGGGAGACTGTTCAATCTGATAGTCTTAATTAACCCCTTCATTATTAACCTTGAAGAAATTGCTGAAGAAAATCGTCTGGTGATAGTGTTAATATACTTAATTAGTCATCGTAGTAAATGGGGTAAAAATGATCTGTTCAAAATCATCTGGTCGTTGCAGGAATGAACTAGAGGGAAAAAAATCAATACCATACAGCAGCGGAAGAGAGAGAGAGAGAGAGAGAGAGAGAGAGAGAGAGAGAGAGAGAGAGAGAGAGAGAGAGAGACAGACAGACAGACAGACAGACAGGTTTTCGTCCTCTTGTGGCTTATTTCACGTCTCAATGGACAGGAAAGACAATGTTAAGGCTCCACATTTATTTCCATAGCACTTCTTCGTGACTAGCATTCCACCATCCTCCTTACGGAGGATAGGGAAGGGACGTTTATATAAGAGGTCCTATTGGTGCCACCACGTGAAGGCATCCCAAGTTAAACAAGGTATATGGCGATTTTTAGGCCAAGTCAAAGTGAAAGGAGTGTTGCATTTTTACGCCACCTCCTTGTCGTCTTTTCCTGGTGTTTCTTGCAAGGAACTTATCAGATAAAGAAGTTCCCAAGACAACAGATCCCTTCATGAACTACTTGTGTGTGTGTATGTGTGTGTGTGTGTGTGTGAGAGAGAGAGAGAGAGAGAGAGAGAGAGAGAGAGAGAGAGAGAGAGAGAGAGAGAGAGAGAGAGTGTGTGTGTGTGTGTGTGTGTGTGTGTGTGTGTGTGTGAGAGAGAGAGAGAGAGAGAGAGAGAGAGAATGAGTGTGTGTGTGTGTGTGTGTGTGTGTGTGTGTGTGTGTACTCTTTTGATATTCCGCTGCCCTAAAATTGCCATCCCTCACCTTGAATGCTGAGTTATAACAGTAGACTGACACTAGAGTATGATGCTTGTCACGAAGAAGTGCTAAAGAGAGAATGAAGAACCACACTCATCTTTTTCTGCCACTGAGCTACGTGACATAAGTTGCAAATAGACGAATGTTTAGGCCAAGTTAAAGTGATTGAACAATAGCATTAAAACCCAGGCTCCTATGACCCACCCTCAGCTGAATAAAATCGTCTGGAATAAAATGATGTTGAATAAAATCGTCTGGAATAAAACAATGTGGAGTAAAATCGTCTGGGATAAAACGATGTGGAGTAAAATCGTCTGGAATAAAATGGGATGGAATAAAATCGTCTGGAATAAAACAATGTGGAGTAAAATCGTCTGGAATAAAACGGCGTGGAATAAAATCGTCTGGAATAAAATGGTGTGGAATAAAATTGTCTGGAATAAAATGGTGTGGAATAAAATCGTCTGGAATAAAATGGGGAATAAAATCGTCTGGAATAAAATGGTGGGGAATAAAATCGTCTGGAATTAAATGATGTGGAATAAAATCGTCTGGAATTAACCTTAACATTTTGACCACATCGTACACACCTTGTCATCTTTTACTACCGTCTTATCACTAACAAACCTCTCATTTTTCTCAGGCACACACACACACACACACACACACACACACACACACACACACACACACACACACACACACACACACACCCTCCTCCACCGCATCCAATCTTACAGCACTGACAGGGCCCCCACTGGAGAAACGTCTGGAAATGTTTAGTAATATCACTGTAAACTGTACATTTCGACTTCGCGAACTCATTCCCTTCTCACACTTTGTCACAATACACGTGTGGAAGCATCGTAGTTTAAGCAAAAAGACCGCGAATAATAAAAGGATACGATAGGGCACACCACAACGCACTTAAGCACGAATGGAGAAACATCTGGAACTGTTTGACAATAATGGCCTCAGCTGTGCATTTCAGACTTAGCGTATTTACTATTTTCTCCTTACGCAGTCTAATAACAGTGCTCGTATCGTAGACTATCGTAGTTTCAGCAAATAATCTCAAATAAGGATAAACAGGAGACGCAA
The DNA here is from genome assembly GCF_032717465.1 of Coenobita brevimanus. NCBI lineage: Eukaryota > Metazoa > Arthropoda > Malacostraca > Decapoda > Coenobitidae > Coenobita > Coenobita brevimanus. Next base: position 28,903,437 of record NC_136969.1, on the reverse strand, counting down.
GCATCATGAACGATCTGGAAGGAATGCATACGTAAGATAGTTATTATTCTCTCCTTTGTGCAACCGTAAGAAGAGGCAAAGTAGGGTGAGGCAGGGTAGGGGGTGGCAAGGTATGGTAAAGAGAGGCAGGGTAGTGTAGGAAAAGTCCTGGCAGAGTAAGGTGAGACATGAAAAGATAAGAAGAGGTGGAAGAGGTAAGCAAGGCATGTTAGGGTCAGGCAGGGTAGGGTATGGACAGGCAGGGAAGGGCAAGGAGAGGCAAAGATCTAATAACAGTACGGATATCAAAACCTCTCATAATATAAAGGAAAGTGGCGCCTTGAAGGGCTAAATAAACACAAGCGTCATGAATGTTCTGGAAGGAGTGCATGTGAGGTATATACTGTAAATGGTGAGGGAGCCCGTGCCTTCTCAGTTTCGCCCGTACTTAGGCTCTGGAAGCATCGTGGTCGCTTTAATACAACACTAATCAACTAATAAACGCCAGGTAAGATTTGGGAAGAAGCCATGTTGATTTAGAACTTGATTACAATTTGTTGTAGGTAGTTTTTATATGAATGGAGCTTTGAGTTGGATCGTACTCTCGTCGCTTATGGAAGCTCCCTCACACCTCATCTTCAGCGATTTATTTTTGGATATGGCTGATCGATATCTTCTTGTGCATTAGTCCCTGACACTTCTTCCTCAGCGATTTATTTTTGGATGCGGCGCGTTGATATTAGAATGATTTATGTAACAGAAAAATACAATAAGGTGTAATAAAATAAATCGCTTAGGAAAAGGTGTTAGGGAGCTTCCTTAACCAACGAGAATAGGGGGACATGAGTGGATGGATGTGTATCGTGGTGGCCCTCAGACAGCAGGAAACCGGCCACTTTAACCTTGCGCACCCTGAGATCATTTAAGAAGGCTGAAAGAAAATCAGAGGATATTTGCTGTAGGCTATTCTCCTTTCACTCCAACTTGGCCTAAAATTCCCACCTTGTCGTAAATGCTCAGTTGTAACCATAGACTGAATGATTATGATGCTAGTCACGAAGAAGTGCTATGGAATGTATGTAGAGCGGCAGTATTGTCGCCTCCTGACACAGAGATACGTGGAGTAAGCTGCTAAAGGACGAATATCTGGGCCAAATTAGAGGAAAACTGGATGAACGGCAGCTCCTTAACTAGGCAACTAAAATAAGACAAGGATAGCAGAGAAGAAGGATCTCTCTCTCTCTCTCTCTCTCTCTCTCTCTCTCTCTCTCTCTCTCTCTCTCTCTCTCTCTCTCCAGGTGCATGTGTGTTGGTGGTATGGGGGGATGCATTACGGTGATTCTGTGATGGTTTTTTGTTAGTTGTATATTGTGTTGATAGAAAATATGGAAGGGTGATGATGACAAGGAGGCAATGGTGATGATGATGATGATGATGATGATGATGATGATGAGGAGGAGGAGGAGGAGGAGGAAGAGGAGGAAAAACTGAAATGAAAGTCTAAAGTATATTGCTTATACTGATGATGATCATAATGATGAACGATGATGATAAAACCGATAAAGGAATACCCTGAAAGAATGACGTGGGAATAATCAAAATAATAATTAAAAATAACAATGAGTCGAGTTATGACAATAGTAATAAGTAATAATGTTAATAACGATGAGATGATGATAATAGTGACGAAGATCATGATAATTTAATAGTACAGAAGAATCACTGTCACGACCCATGTGATGTGAGAGAGAGAGAGAGAGAGAGAGAGAGAGAGAGAGAGAGAGAGAGGGGGGGAGGGTAATAATCCTGTCTGGTCTTGACCGTGACCTTGACCCATGACCCGTGACCCGTGACCATGGCCCGTGAGCTTCCAAATCGAATAATCACTTCCTATCCCCAAACACAATATATCTGCTAATCGTTGTTGAAATCGGAATACGCTACTACTGCTACTACTACTATTACTACAACTACTACTACTGCTACAACAACTACTGATACTACTACTTCTACTTCTACTACTACTACTACTGCTAATAATAATAATAATAATAATAACAGTGCTAGAAAGTGCTAGAACTACGAACAGACTCTAATCTGCAGTCCCTCCCAGAAAATAAATTAAAAAAAAAAAAAAATCCTCAGCAACAACCACTCCAAGGCCATCGACAAAATGCATGTTCATAGCACCCACCCACCTCCCGCGGATCGATGGCTCGGGTAAATGGAGAAGGGCTGGTGGCAAGAATGGGTTGCTTGCCCCACTGATCCTCGTGCTGTTGATAGGCGTATGGGACCTTTCTTTACATTTCTTAGCTTTATATTTTGCAGGACTTTGGAAAATTGATGGTTTGTCTTACTGACCGTGCTGTCGAGAGGCATAAATGTAACCGTTCTACTACTACTACTACTACTACAACTACTACTACTCAGGGGGAAGGAAAACTGTTTGCCATCAGATACTAACTTTCGTTCAGCCGATAAGCAATACTGTAACCGTTTTCTCTCTCTCTCAGAGAGAGAGAGAGAGAGAGAGAGAGGGCAGACAGACAGTGACTCACCAAGTACGTGTGTGGTGGAGAGAGTATGCATAAGGGCACGCCCACACGTGTGCTCGAACAAGTGTTGGCAACATGTATAAAACATAATAACGAACACCCTGCAATCATGCACGGAACAGCAGCGTCCATATCATGTTGGCAATATCATGGTAATGTCTCACCTACCCCTTACAGACACAGCGTATTGCCTGTACTGTCAGAGAGCTGGAAGCAGCACAGAAACATGTCTGAATACTTCTGTCTAAATATTGCTGCATACATGTATCCAGACATGTTGCCAGCTGTGTTGTCAACATATGTTCGCGGACACGTGTGGACGCGCACTAAGATGGAGAGGAGTGTGTGTGTGTGTGTGTGTGTGTGTTTAGAGGGGAGAGGAGGGGGTGTTGCTCCACAGGTCACGTGTTAAAGTTGTGCTCGTCTTGCCCACTCCCCTCCACAATCATGACTCCATATATATTTTTTTCTCTCTACTTTCAGGCTCTTTTACTCAGCCTAAGAGGAATCAGTTTTCCTACTAGACGAGTTAGATACAGTCTTCATTAACCCCGTCAGCACGAGCGTCCTTCTCTCAGCTGACCAAAATCGTCTGGTGGCAGCAAGAATAAAGATTTTTGTTCTTGCTGTTGATTATTATTATTATTACTATTATTATTATTATTATTATTATTATTATTATTATTATTATTATTATGCACGAAGTCAGAGAGAGAAAGAGAGAGAGAGGTTTGGCTCTGAGGTGGATGCCGCAGCTGCTCAACCCGGGAGTAAGGTAGGGAAGGGAGTACTGAGGGAGGAAAGAGGGGGAGTGGGGGTCTCGAGGGAGGGAGGTAAGCAGGGAGTGAAGGGGGGAGGGGAAGTATGGAGGGAGAGGAGAGAGTGAGGTATCAACTTCTGGATGTTTCTATCAATCGATCATTCTCGCCCCACTCCTTCCTGTCATCTCCACTGACCTCCATTCGACCTCTCTCCCTCCCCCTCTCCTCCCCCTCCCTCTCCCTCTCCACTCTAAACCCCTCCCTCATCACCCTCACTCCCTCTCCACCCTTTCCCATCTTACTCCATCAGCTTCCCCCTCCCGTCCCCACTTTGCTATCCATATCATAATCAATCATATATCAATCAGCCTCTAAAGGACCAATAGGTAGGTTGCTGTTTGCTTTCCTACGTTCTCATTTGTACTCATCCTTCACTCTCTCTCCCTCCCCCCTTCTCCACCCCTCAACCTCTCTCACTCTCTCCACCTCCTTCTCCACCCCTATTTCTCTCATTCTCTCCCCTTCCCTCTGCACCCCTCTCTCCCTGCTCTCCCTCTGCACCCACAACTCTGCTCCACGCATCCTCCCCATCCCCAAAATTCACCCATCCCATTCCACCACTCCACTACACCCACTCTTAATGGGTTGGGGGACACTAAATGGAGCTAAGGAAAGCAAATAGCAAAAGACATCATGTTCCTTTCATGGCTGTTTGTTACAATGAAGACTTACTGCGTTATATAATTTTGTGAGTTAAAAATAAGGATAAAATACAATGCCTCCCCCTCAACCCCACCTGCCGAAACCTTCAGACTGAACCGGCAGGGAAAAAAAAAAATGAGGATTTAAGTTCCTTGAGGAGGGATTGGAGTGAAGATGACCGCCAACCACTGATCCGTCCTGGGGTGAATAAATCGTCAGGAGGTGGCAAGAAAACGTGGTGTACTTCCCTCCTCCCCATCGTACGCGTACCCAAGTCTGAACAGCACTCTTCTAAACGTAAGAAAAAGTTGGGAAGGGGACGGAAAGAGGAGGGGAAGAGGGGTAAACAGGGGGAGGAGAGGGATGGGGCAGGGGAGGGGAGGGGAGGGGGAAGGGAGAAGGGATGGGAGGATAAAGAAGGAACCTTCCATAGGTCGATATTTACCCCCCTCCATCTCTCCCTTCCCCCGGCTAAAACCCTCTCTCCCTTCCTCCCCTTCACCTGGATCCCTCTTTTCCTCCCTTCCTCCCCCTTCGCCGACCACCCTCCCTCCTCTCTACCACCGTATTCCTCAGTCTTCCACCCATGGAGCCATGCTTCTACCGGCTTCCACTCCACTCTGACTCAACTCCACATGATTTCTTGTACCGTCTTCATCCCACCCAGTCCACTAATTTCATCCACCCCTAGCCCCACCCCTTGACATTCCCTTGTATATTATTTGCATCACTCATTAACATCGACAGTTTGCATAAATTACAATAACACCCAGTCCAACCTTATCGTACCCCCTAACCCTACCCCATTCATCCCAGCTTTACCCTCATTCAACCCCACCCCACCCCACTCTCACCTCAATATCCCAGTCCCATTCGGTTTCATTCTCATCACTCCAACCCCATCACACCCAAGTCAGCCTCCCTTCCATACCACCCATCCCCTTATAGACTTCGTGTATGGCCGCCTGTCAGAAGTAAGCAGCCTACCAAGCAGGCGTCAGATGTAGCAGTAGAAGACGGGGAGTAGGAGAGTGCTTTTAGGGGGGGGGAGGAGGGGAAGGGTCTATTTTTCCGGGGGGGTGGGTTGGGAAGGGAGGGAGAGAGACTATTTTTATCCCCGTACTAACGTCACGTCCCTCTTGTTCCGTATATCAGATGGACTATTTACAATCTGGCTCGTATTTCCGTAGACTTACATTTCGTAACACCTCCTTAGCGACCTATTCTATACATTGCACCTTTACATCTTTGTAGTATACTGTGTTGATATAAGGCGCTGTGAAGGGGTGACACAAAGCCTTCTCTGCCACCCAACGTGCTGCTCTACTGTAAATCTCAGACTCTTTACTTTTTTCTTTTCCTTCCTACAGCATGGCCCCACACCTACGCGTGGACAGCCCTGGGGTGGAGTACACAGGGGAGTACATCCAGGCAGACTACAACTACTCCACAACCTCCGTATGGCGGGATAGCAAGGGTACACTCGTGGCCACACCAAAAACAACAAAGTACACCTTCAGGACCCAGCGAAAGGTAAACAGCTAGCTAGCTAGATAGGTAAATAGATAGGTAAATAGATAGATTAGCAACCTAAATGCTACACTCGTGGCCACACTAAAAACAAGAAGACAACACTCAAAGAGAGCATACCTCCTCCAGCGTCTAGCCTATACCAGACAACTCAGACGGTCAGACCACTACCAAAATTAACCCCACATATCCACAAAATTTAACTGAAATCCAGCAGCAACTCTCTGAGATATGGACAAATAAAGAAAAAAAAAATTCTGAACCAGTACTCTAACTCAGGTCATTATCAATATTTAATAAACTCTTCCTTGGTCCATGATCCGCATATCCACGGAAGTTTCACTGAAATTCATCCATAACATTTTTAGATATAATGCGATAAACGGGCGAATACATAACCTCCATCTCCGCCGGCGGAGGTAACTGCCATGTACAGTACACCTTGAGGATCCAGCAAAAGGCAAACGAATACATTAACGAATGAACAATAAATAAATGCACAACCAGTTAGCTACACATTTAGGACGCAAAGGAAGGTTCTTTTTCTATACACTGAATTAATTATAACTCACATGTACACTGTAGAAGTAGTAGTTGTTGTAGCCCGTGGTTTATATCATGGACTAGCCTACAGGTTTAAGTTGCCTTTCTCCCGCAGTCTACCATTCTCCTTTGGGAAACATTGGAGTGCTGAGGGACCTCGTATGCTAGACACTTGAGACGCCCAGTTATATCGGTGCCACCACACGAAGGCGTTACATTTGTGCTATAAATACATCGCCTAGGTGCTACTATAACTCTTTCAATACCATCTAGAATGCGGCCCTAACTCATCTCTCTCTCGCTATCCTCAGGTACCCAAACTAGGCCTGATGCTGGTTGGTCTTGGTGGGAATAATGGAACTACGGTGACGGCAGCCATTCTCGCTAATAAACACAAGCTATCGTGGCACACCAAGGATGGGGTCAAGAATGCTAATTATTTGGGTAAGTTGGTGATGAAATTCTCTCTCTCTCTCAGGTAGGCCTATACGAATCCATGTTTCAGGTATTTTGTTGAATATCAGTTCACACACACACACACACACACACACACACACACACACACACAATACATGCACCCAATACTAAGTACACTTCTACGTTTTATTTAACTAATGGATCAAACAGTTTAGTAACTGTGTCCTGTATTTTACTCTATTTAATATATATGTATGTAAAGATGGGTTTAATTTGAGTGTGTGTGTGTGTGTGTGTGTGTGTGTGTGTGTGTGTGTGCTGGAATTTATTATTCATTTTGTATCATGAAGCATGTATTTTATTTACTACCACAGTAGCCAAGCACTTAGTGTTACTATACTCCTTGCATTTAACTTGCCCTAAAATTGCCATCTTTCCATCCTGAATGCTAAGCTGTAACAATAGATTAACACAAGATTATGATGCTACAGTAGTCCCAAAGGAATGCTATGGAAGGGATGTAGACCTGTAGCATTGTCTTTTTCTCCCACTGAACTACGTGAAATAAGGTACAACAGGACGGAAGTTTGGGTTAAGTTACGGTAAATACAGTATAACTACGAAGCTGCTGGCCTGATAGCACCACGGTTCGAATTCTGTTTCAGGCAGCTGGTACCACATGATTCAGGACTACTCGATCCATCCACTGTAGGTTAGTAGGTAAAAATAAGTACCCAGATTACATCTAAGGGGAAGTAACTGAGGTAACCTGGATGGTGCACTAGCTTTGTACTGAGGCTCATGGGTCAAAGATATGAATTCTAGAGATAAGCACTGCAGCTAAGTGCCTCATGTTGTCTGTCTCCCCCTTTACATTTATCTGACTATCCTTTCTGCACAGGTTCTATCACCCAAGCCAGCACAGTGCATCTCGGTAATGGACCCGAGGGTGAAGTATACGTTCCCTTCAAGGACTTGCTACCTATGGTACACCCGGACGATATTGTCATTGATGGTATATATACTCTCTTTTATTTTGCTTTTCAGTATGCTCTTTTTATTTTGCTTTCTAGTCTGTTAAGCTGGTTTTGCTTTTATAAATACTGTAGTAGCATTATCTTTTGTTTGAAAAGTTATAGCTGGTTTGTTTTCATCAGACAGAACTGGGCCACTCCCATAACTCAGATACTGTATTAAATCATGCTGGCATGGAAGTAACTGAGCCTTAGTTATGAGGTAGGAAAGAGTCCCCTTGGTTACTAGTTAAATTTATCTTTCAGTCTGACAAGGAACCTACGTGTGGTGCTGCTATGCACCTAGGAGGAGCCAAGCAAGTACAGTGTCCACCCAGGAACCAAACTTCATATTTCCCTGCACCTCACCATGAGGAAGGACTGTGGTCTAACTCTGGCGGGCAGTGTTTACCACAACGGAACACCAGTTCCCTATAAAGTGTACATATTGTACTGTACAGTACCTGTGGGATGGCCCTATGAAGCAGTTGCTTACCTGTGGTCAATGAGTCTACTTTGCCACTCTGATTGGGGTGAAGCAACAATAACAACAACAACAGCATCCCTCCAAACTGAATATGGTATACTTGGCCATGAACTAAGCTAAAGAGGGGCTACAGCTCTTTGTCAGGTGAAAACAGATGTACTGTAGCAATCTTTTCTGTGTTTTATTCAGTGTTTTTCAGACACAGCTAATGTTGATTCTCTCCATTATTGGCAGTGTCACTCCTAGCTTAACAAAATCTCAGATTTACTTCAGTATAAGCGTGTTTCCTGTATACCTTACTATACTCCTCAATCCACAATTTTCATCTTCACAGAGTGTACAGTACTACCCCCTTCCCTGCCCGACCTTCCAACACCCACGATGTTTATATTGGCAGAATGTGCTACCCTGACCATATTCCACAGTACCCATCTTCACTGAGTGTACTACCTCCATCCTTCCCTATCTTTCAACACCCGCAATGTCTGCTTAGAACTGGGACAAAGATGTTCTGAATTATACTGCACACACACACACACACACACACTGGTGCAGTGGTAACGTTCTTGCTTGCCATCTGGTCGACTGGAGTTCGTGCCTCGCTCAGGTTGCGAAAAGTTTCACTGACGAAGTGGGTGGTTACTGTCCCCCTTGAGCAAGGGGACGGGTGTGTGCATGTGTGAAGGTCACAGCCTTGCCCTTAGATCGGACTATATGAGCTCTCAGCTCCCTTCCAGGAGGGTAAAAGCTGACGATCACGACCATCAGGTGATCCTGACCGACCCGGTGAATTACACACACACACACACACACACAAAATGTTCAGTATGACTCATGGGGGTGTAAAAATAAATCGTCAGAGCTTAGGGCTTAAACCATCATACTGTCTCCAATACAGTGCTATGTCTTTACAAAGTTAGCTCCAAGCACCTGCCATAGACAAACAAGCCTACAGTGGAAAACCTTAGTAGCAGCCACTCACCACTGCTTGCCATGACACTATACATGTGCAAAAACCTAACTAGGAGTGTGTGGAAACCTAACTGAGGAACTTCACCTCCCTAAATGCCCCCAGTGTTTAAAATTCATCTCACACCATGCATTCACCTCACACCATGCTGTGGCACAAAAGAAGAAAGCATACAATGAATGGATGAGAAATAGGGGTGTGGAAGAAGTTGAGAGGCGGAAGAGGGAATTTTATGTGGAAAGAAAGAGAGAGGTGAAAAGATTAGTAAGAGAGAGTAAGAAGAGAGTGGATGAGGAATTTGGAAGGAATTTGAGTGTAAAGTGGAGGGACTGTAAGAAAATGTTCTGGAGAGAAGTGAAAAGAGTAAGACAGGGTGGAAGTGAAGTTAGCAGGGGAGTGAAAGATAAAAATGGTAGATTACTAGTGGAGAAGGGAGAAAAAGTGAGCAGATGGAGAGAACACTTTAAGGAATTGTTGAACGTAGAGGATGGAAGTAATGCGAGTATAAGTGGCTGGGGAATGGCTGGGAGAAGGAGGGAGGTGAGAAGACAGGAAGAAATCAGTAGGATAGAAGTTGTGGAAGCAATGAAGAAAGTTAATCGGTGAAAGCCCCAGGAATTGATGGAGTGTGTGGTGAAATGCTGAAGCATGGGGGAAAGATAGTAGTAGAATGGATGTGGAAGATGTGCAGATTGGCCTGGGAGGAAGATAGAGCCCCGGAGGATTGGAAGTCAGGTATAATCATTCCCTTGTACAAAGGAAAAGGGGAAAAAGAAGTGTGTGGTAATCATAGAGGCATTTGTCTTCTTAGTATAATAGGAAAAGTGTATGGTAGGATACTTATAGACAGAGTTAGAGAAAGAACAGAGAAATTAGTTGGAGAAGAACAGGGAGGCTTTAGGAAGGGAAGAGGTTGTGTGGATCAGATATATGCATTCTTAGATCTTTAGTGGAAAAGTTTCTAGAGAAGGGAAAGAAGTTGTATGCGGTTTTCATGGATTTGGAGAAAGCATATGACAGGGTGGATAGACAAGGATTGTGGAAAGTGTTAAGAATATATGGAGTAGATGGGAAGTTGTTGAATGCTGTGAAGAGTATGTACGATGGTGCGAAGGCTGCAGTGCGTGTGGATGGTGAACTAAGTGAATTTTTCTCTTTGAAAGTTGGTTTGAAACAGGGATGTGTCATGTCTCCATGGTTGTTCAATCTGTACATGGATGGGGTAATAAAAGAGGTACAAATTAGGGTAGTGGATGTTGGAGTGGCCCTGGTGAGAGAGGATAGTGTTTGGAAACTCCCTGTACTGTTGTTTGCAGATGATACTGTGTTGTTGAGTGAAGATGAAGGGGAGCTGCAAGGCTTGGTGGATGAGTTTGAGAGAGTGTGTAAGAAACGGAATCTAAAGGTGAATGTAGGGAAGAGTAAAGTGATGGTCTTTGAGAGAGGTGAAGTTAGTGAATGTACAGCGAGGTTGGATGGTGAGGAATTGGAAAATGTGAGTACGTTTAAGTACTTGGGTAGCGTGATGAGTAGGGATGGAAGTTTGGAGGGTGAAGTGCTTGAAAGGGTACAGCAGGGAAGAAAGGTTGCTGGTTCTTTGAAAGCAGTGATAAGAAACAGGGAAGTGAGCATGGAAGTGAAAAAATTACTACATGACAGTATTGTGATACCAATTCTAACGTACGGAAGTGAAGCTTGGACATTGTTGGAAGGACACAAGTCAAGAGTGACAGCAGTGGAAATGAGTTATTTAAGAGGAGCCTGTGGAGTCACGTGGAGAGACAGGCTGACGAATGAGGATAAAAAGGAGCGTTGTGGTGTGGATGTGGATGTGATAGGAAGCGTTATGAGGAACACACTGAGGTGGTTTGGCCATGTGGAGAGGATGGAGGGTGAAAGACTGACGAAGAGAGTGTATGTGAGTGAGGTGGAGGGGGGAAGAGGGAGGGGGAGGCTGAGGATGAGATGGAGGGATGGGGTGGAGAGGTATATGAGAGAGGGGGGTGTGAGTTGGGAGCTGGGCAGTGAAATGGCGGGGGACAGGGCGACTTGGAGGCGATTTGTTTGTGGCCACCCCAGACGGGATTGAGGCATCTGGCAATAGATAGATAGATAGACCATGCATACTTTGTCATGACTGGTGAAACTGAAAAATTCTAAACTTTTGCAGAGGATAAGCTTTTGGTGGATGTGCGTTGTAGAGACCAGGTAGTTGTGGCTAAGGGCTTTCCCTGCAACACTCATCATCAGAGGATGTAGGGCCATATCCTAGGTGGCAGTGCAAGCTACATCTTATTCTCCCATATACATGCTTAGCACTGATATAGTTTGGTGCTGGAGAGGAATGCCTTCATGTGATGGCATCAATATAATCAGGTGGCTCAAATGCCTGGTTATACAAATGTCTCTCAACTAGTTCCCCATCCCTCAAAAGGAGGATGGTAGACTGCAGAAGACAGTTTATGCCTTTAGTCACCTGAGTTCACATTTCAAACGAACCTGGATCTGTGACTATTGCTACTACCACTCGTGTTTACAGTTTGCCTTGGCAGCACATGAAGGGATAAAGTAATCTGCAAAAGAAGTACAGTACTTGAGGAAGAGGTACAATAAAGTTGCATACTGTGTGATTATTAATATGCATTTACTGTCAGTATAGTTTGCCTCAGTCACTGCACAATGGGACAAAAGATTGTACTGTTCAATACGTATAATATGCAAAATAAGTAGCTCAGGAAGAGATGTAAGAAGTCACCTATGCCACCTAGAATACACACCGTATTTCTTAACCATCCCAGCCCATCTTCCCATCCATGCCTGTTCAAGTCCCATTTGGTTTGATGGTAAAAATATTTACTTCCTTATGTGTGCTATTACTACTTCTAAGGCTAATATATTTTGCCCTCTGCTCTTCTAGCTGGAGATATGGGGTCAGATACATGGATGCAGGTCTTTTTATATGTCATCTCAATTATTACTGTTATCTGTGTATCTCATCTAATCCTTTTTTGCCCCATCAGGAGCGTTGGGGTCCGGGTCTAGGCTACTCAGCCCAGACATTTGTGACGAGAAGTGACCAGTCACTAATCCCTGAGTGGCATTATGCTACCAATAAACCCCAATCATCCCTAGGATGTAAACCCTTATGGGTCACATCCAGAGGGAGCGCCTTAACCCACCAGTACACCTGGCGTCCATGAGGTTATTTGATAGCCATTCAACGTACAAAATGGTTTCCTGAGTTTCAGGAAACCATTTGGCTTGTCACTTAGTATAGAGTCACCTGACGGTAGCACTACATCCAGTGAGTGGACTTAATATTGTTACAGTACTAGCTATTACAGTACTAGTATTATTACTATTTCACTTACCAGATGCCACATCTTATGAAATGTGGTCTTGACAAAATTATCTCCAGTAAAGTCTGTCCCTACTAATTATATATTGCTACTACAATGACTACTACTAGTACTACAGTAGTCCCTCCATATTCACAGGGGCTATGTTACAAACATTCATATGATTAGTGATATTTGTGAATAATTTTTGCCAAAACAAAAAAGCTCATGCATTTGTAGGCATTAAATTCTACTTGTTTAGAATGTATTTCATTCTTATTAAAGCATTGCAAAATGCCCTACAAGTTGTGTATTTTGAAATGATTTAGTATAGAGTATTAACCGGCAAATAATCGAACCTGCACATACAAAAGTCCTGAATAAGGAGGGCTTACTCTACTATTATTAATAATGTAACTGATATTTATTAGTATTAATGCTGTTGTTATTATTAACTGTATTCTTATTCTTATTTTTATTATTACAACTGCCATCAGTTTAACTTTTACTATTATTATTATTATTATTATTATTATGTCAATACACATTATCATTACAGTGATTCCTTGTTTAACATGGTGTCATCTAACGTGTTTTTCAATATAAAGCTAGTCATCATTATAGGTACACTTTTCACATAACACAACCCTGTTAATGAGCAGTAAGGACAGGCAGTGAAGGGCCAGGATTGACAGAAGTCAAAGTTAACAGTTATGCTAATATAGCCCTTATTTCTTTAAAATAGTTATTCATTACGTACAGATATGCATCCAGTCACAACATTAAGGTGACACTGATATTTATAGTTGTATTTGCATCCTTCAAAAAGACTTTTGTTTTCTTCTTTTTGAAAATATTCTTTCCTGCTGGAACATACAGTACTCTAAATTTAAGAGATTTTTATTTAATACAGTACTGAGCACACTTATGGTGCTGAATAAGGAATTACTAAAATGATCTGTGTTACCATAACCATCATAACCATACTGGACTGATTCCAGGCTGGGACATATCCTGCTTAAACCTGGCTGATGCAATGGAACGTGCTAAGGTCTTAGACTACAACCTTCAAATCCAACTGAAACCCTTCATGAAAAAAATCACCCCACGCCCTTCCATATACTTCCCGGAATTCATTGCCGCCAACCAAGCTGATAGAGCAGACAACGTGCTGAAGGGGTCCAAGCAAGAGTTGATGGAGAAGATAAGGGAGGATATCAGGGACTTTAAGGAGAATAGTGGGGTGGATAAGGTGATTGTACTCTGGACAGCTAACACAGAGAGGTACAGTGGCGTGATCCCAGGCATCAATGATACAATGGATAACCTACTCGACAGCATCAAGAAGAATGAGAAGGAAGTTTCACCCTCCACACTTTTTGCTGTGGCCAGCATCCTTGAAGGGGTATGTGTTCAACTAATGTGTTCAACTAATAAATCCTCCGTCCTCCTCCTATTATTTCTCTATCTGTACCTGTTTATCTGTCTATCTGTCTAAAGCCAGGCGTTTTAGTTGTGGAGAGGGTGGACATATACTAATTGCCTCCATGTCACCTTGTCATCTGCCATCAGACTGCCATACCTCTCCACTCCATCTCTCTACTTCATCCTTGGTCTCCCTGTTCCTCCATACCTCTCCACTTCATTCACAAACATTCACCAAGTCAGCCTCTCATTATCCATTCTTTCCACATGATCAAGCCGTCTCAAGGTATTGTACTTATCCTACCTGTTTCCAGTACATCTGTATCATCAGAATGACATTCCCAAACTTCCTTATTACTTTTGTCTGTACAGTATGCCCTTCCACATCATATGCTACCTTCATAAATTGTAACTCATTTTTGCTCTCCTCACTCTTGTGTCTTTCCATATGTTAGAGTGGGGATCACAATATTGTCATGCAATGTCTTCTTCCATGCAAGCTTTCCGATTATCACTGGTCTCAGTGTACCTACAGCCTTCCATCCTGCTGTACCTTTTCTCACACTTCATCCTCTGATAGTGTCATATCAACCCACTTCACTCTATTTTCCTGGCCACTTCAAATGACAAAATAAACTAAATAATAATTAGATATGAATAATAACAACCAAGCAAATTTCTCATCCCTTTCAAGAGACAGAATAAAACTAAATAAAAATGAACAGCATCATCCTAGGACACTTCACTAAAGCCAGGTCAGCATATTTTTACTTAGCAGTCTCCAAATCAACCCTCCAATCTGGCTATGCAGGGTCATTAACTGAACTAAAAGGATCTTCCTCAGGCTAGAACAAACACCTTATATTTTTCCCTCCCATTTCAGGTAACCTACATTAATGGTTCACCACAAAACACCTTCATCCCTGGATGCATTGAGCTTGCAGAGAAGAAGGGTGTTTTCATAGCTGGAGACGACTTCAAATCCGGACAGACCAAACTGAAATCCGTATTGGTGGACTTCCTGGTGAGCGCTGGGATCAAACCAAAGTCTATTGTTAGTTACAACCACCTGGGGAATAATGACGGCAAGAACTTGAGTGCTCCACAGACATTCAAATCCAAAGAGGTAGGATAAGTACTTTTTCAGTTGCAGTATGTCTTGTGCTTAGCAAAAACTTGTAAAACTATTATTACTCTAATCTTCTAACTTTTTTGTTTTTGCTTAAAGGACTTTACACATACCATGCTCTTTAAAGCTATTTCCATTTAGACGCATATTCTTCCGATGTATTAAGGTGGTTTTTGTTCACGTCTGAACTTTAAAGAATAAATAAATAACTTTTTACTAAATGATAAAACTCTCATATTGGCAGTTTTTACTGGGAAATTACATCCTTTGGATCCACCTAAGCATCCTACCATCCTAACATAAGGACCCTTCTAATGGGAAGGAGAATATGGAAATTACCCAAACCCAGCTTACCCTGCTTATCTACGAGTGATGGCTACATCCATTAGACCTACATACTATATCCATCTGATCTAACCTTGGAAAATTTGTACAGTATTCTCATCACTTCCTGGATAAGAATGACTTGCCAGGAATGTTGTAGGCTAACTGAACACACAGCTATCCAGTAATAAAATTGCTATATCTTAACTCATACCAAAAATGGTCTGGTAGTTTAAAATAACCTTAGTCATCAGTTGCACTAATTACTTCTCAGCTTTAACACAATCAATATAGGCAGTCCTTATAAGTAAAGACTGTTTTGTGTGTACTGTGTCTATGTATCATTCAGTAATTTTTTTGCCTCATGAGGAGCATAGGGACCAAGGGGTACAGTAATCAGTCCTGACATTTAAGGCAAGAGTGGCCAGCCTCACTCACCCCTGTGGTGAGTGTGAGTAATAAACACTGACCACCCCTCAAATGGAAACTCTTGAAACTCCATCCAGGCAGAGCACCTTAATCCATTAGGCCACCAGGCATCCATTTGGTTATATGGTTCCCACATACTGTAGTATGTGATTTCCTGAATGGAAACCACTTGGCCCTTCATGCACTTGGGGAAACTGATAAAGCAACCATAGATAGCAATGAAACTTTATTTAACAGTTCTGCTGTGGACATACTTGCAAAAGTGTATGCAAAAAATGGTAACATTTAACATGAAATTAAGGATGAGTTTCTCATATGTATCTCTATTAATCATTCAGATCTCCAAAAGTGGGGTGGTAGAGGACATGGTGGAGTCCAATCAGCTTCTCTACCCACAAGCAATCGGCCCAGACCACTGTGTTGTAATCAAGTATGTCCCTCATGTTGGGGACAGCAAGCGTGCCATGGATGAATACTGCTCTGAGATCATGATGGGCGGATCGAATACGATAGTGATACACAACACTTGCGAGGATTCCCTACTGGCAAGCCCCCTCATTATTGATTTGGTGGTTCTCGCTGAGCTTTGTGAAAGGATTCAGTACAAGACTGAGGAGGAGCCAACTTACCAGCACTTCAACTCTGTGCTCTCCATTTTGAGTTATCTTTGCAAGGCACCCTTGGTCCCACGCCACACCCCTGTCATTAATTCACTATTCCGCCAGAGAAGCTGCATTGAAAACATCCTTCGTGCTTGCATTGGTTTACCCCCTATCAACCACATGCTCCTTGAATACAAACACCAGGAGATTAGGGAAAAGATATATAAGAGATTGAAAGGTGTCAGCAAGAGATCAGCAGATGTTGCCAGTCTAGGTGCTGATAATGACATCACAGCCATTAGATCAAGAAGGCTGTCTGATGAAATAGATAAATAAATATACATTATTTTAAATGAGACAGTTTTACTCAACTTTCATAGCCTTAGAGAGATTACTGACATGCTGTATTTTGTTACCTGTAAATACAGAATATAATATAAAACTAGATGATTTACCCTATTTTCTAAGGTTCACATGTACATTAACTCTTTCATTGCCAAGGACACACTCTGGTATTTTATTCTGGCAAAATCCAGACCATTTTATATAGCTGGGGGAATTTCTAAACAGTCCAAAAGGTTATCTGAGACAGTTTTCAACTCTTCCTGCTCAGATTCTCCTCAGCTGAACAAAACAACATTGTGGTAGCTTGAGTATACAGTAACAGTTCATAAAAGCTAAAAGGATTAGCTACCATAATGACATACAGTATACTGTACATGCAGGGTAAACCAAGTTTTTGATATTCGATCTAGCCTAACTATCATATCACAAGGATACGTAATGTTACATAAATTATAACACTTACTTAGTGCTCCAATATTTCTGTTTGCTTAAAGTTTGTATATACAGTATTGTAGAGATGAGGATAAAAGTTTTCCTAGTATTTTATCTCTTGTGCGTCTCACTTTCTTTTGTTTACTGTTACAGTATTCCGAAGCTGTGAGGCTTGGCAGGCTTGGTTTATTTTCATGTCCAGAGATGATTCTCTTTTATATGATGCACCAGGGAAGTGAGGACAAGAAAAGTGTATGTGAGTGAGGTGGAGGGGAGGAGAGAGAAGGGGGAGCCCAAGGATGATATGGAGGGATGGAGTGGAGAGGTATATGTGAGAGGGGGGTGTGAGCTGGGAGCAAGGCAGTGAAATGGAAGGGGACATGGCGACATGGAGGCGATTTGTTTGTGGCCACCCCTTACGGGATTAAGGCGTCTGGCAATAGATAGATAGAGACCAGGGAAGCAGGTGACTGACATTCCCTAAGTGTGAAGTATGGTAGACACAGTGGAATTGTAAGCAAGCTTTTGTCCCAGAGATTTTGTGAGAACAGTCCTGAAGCTAGCAATTTGATTCCAATCTTGTTGATTTGGTACATAAAAAGATATATTTTGGTATATGTTTTCTTGTTTCATGATATCTATGTTCATTCCAAAAATCTGTCTTGTTTTCAACTACTGCACTTCAAGAATGTATTATTCAGTCTTATTCCTACTACCCATGGATGATTAAATTTCCCCTCAAATTCCAAAAGTCTCCAAGTTTTGGAAAATAGTAAAGAGAAAAAAAGGTGAAACAGATAATACATTCTTGGACTGAAGGAGTTAATTTTTTTTTTTCATCGGACTGATTTCTGTGAACAGGCAAGAAATATAACCTGTACATGTCTTGGATGATAAGGCAAAGGGATGTATCCTGTGTGTGGTTTAGAAGGCTATCTAGCACCTGTTTTCTGGCAATTTGCTGTATATATTTGGGGGCACTACAACATAATATTTTCCTGTGTCACTTTTATCAGTAAACATCAATACAGTTTTCATCAGTAATTTCCACTGATAACTTAACAGAATATTAAGGTGCCATCATAATTTATTGTGTGTTATATACAACTTACCATATATCTTCTATTTCTATGTAAACTGTAATATTAATGTGCCATATTTAACTTGATTATTCTCTTTCCACAAATAACATACAACTGGATACTAATGTGCTGGAAAGAGGTGCTATGAAGTGTTTGAATTCCCAGAAAAATATGGGCCAAAGTGCTGTGGATTAATCAGTGTACAGTAGGTGGATGTTGTATAACCAAGCAAACATTGTGGTGTTCTCTATACGAGATGGATCAGTAGTGGAGATTTGTAAGTCCTACTACAAGAGGTCTCCACAACTAAGCAATATTGTATGGAAGCAGCCAAGCAAGAATAAAATAAGAGGTTCAAAATGATACACTGTGAAGTAGAGATAGTGATGATAGTTTCTGAAAGTTATATGTAAAGAAAAAAATTCATTACCCTGTATTAAAAACAACCACAAATGCTTCATTCATCCACTTACTTCTCCATACAGTCACAGAAAGAATTACTGTTAGCCACAGGTTCAGTCAAACTGAACCTAGGTGGTATTTCTCTACAGTAGGTTTTAGCTTGTCTGGTAATCCTGAGTACCAGTAGCTGACTAAAATTTCAGGCTAATGAATATAACTGGAATAATCTATGATTACTGAAACATGACATATTGTACAACATTCCTTGCACTGTTTCAATAAGCAGAGAAAATATGAGTAATCATATTTCTTTTAAGACTATGTACGTGGAAACTGACAGCTGACTAGTGTTCAGATACAGTAAAAGCACTGCAGCTCTACTATGCAGTCATGCCATATCAGTGCATCACCTAGCCTGACTGATAGTAAATGAAATATGATCCTGTCTTCAGTGAATGTAAAAACATTGATGAGATGCAATTCATTAAAATATTACTGGCAATAATTTGGTCAGACAGAAACTGCTTATGAGCCTTATTCAGCCGGCCATTGGTTGGGAACCCCTGTCTAACAGCTTTCATAACGTTCAATACAATGGTGGGGAGGAACACAGAGCAGAGGGAAAGTGTGGATGATATCCTGCAAGGCAGACATGGTAGGTAGAGGCTCTATTATCCTAAGAGAAACTAAAGCCACAGAAACTGAGAAACTACAGCACCTGGCCTAGAATTCGCACATTATGAAATACGCCATTTTTTAATGCAGTTGAGGCAAAAGGATCAGGTAACACCCAAGACTTACTCATTCATGACTTCAAGGGTAATAACATGGAAGTTGTGGCATCCAGATAACAGCAGATGTTACTATTGTGTTCCCCTGGTACCTCTGGTAATGAAAGCTGAAACGGCTTGGGTTGTCAGTGGTAACTGTTTATCATTATTCCTGTTCTAGGGCAGTGGTTCCTAACAATATTCATCACCTGCACCCCTTTATCATTCAGTATGTTTTTTCATGAGCCATTTCAAACATCATTTTTTGATTCTTAGCATTTCTTTCTCTTATCAGCAAGACCATTAACAGTCTGAATTGTGCAACGAAACAATAGTGGATTAGAAATAATGGGGAGATGTTATTTAAAACATGGGGTAATATCCCAATGACCTTGAGTCTAATATGCTGTTTTATGAAAATGCATACCATACAGACATTCCACTGCACCAGCCAAAAAGGCTAAGCATGAAGGAATACTACATATGACCTAAGTAAAGACAACTAGGAAATAGTGAAAAGGAAGACACTAGAAAGTGTGAAAGAATATAACTTTTTACTTGAACCAGAATACATGTTCCACACCCTTAATTATCAATCAGTAACCTATTCTAAGATGTAAATTAGCACACAGACAGAAGAGTCAGAGAAAGGTAGAGGACATTGAAAAAGGGAAGTGTTTAAAGAGCTGTACTGGTGGAGTTGCCAGAGTAAATGCATTACCCTATTCTTAATACATTAAACAGATCCATATGTTAGTACAAGTGTTACATTTATACCATATCTGTAATGTACTGTCTTTACATCTATAGCCTAATTACAGTATATTTAGCCTCTTCCATGGTGATTTATTTTTCATACCACTGGTGAATATTCTCTTGTATGATATTTATGGTTTTTACTGTAGTATAGTCTGCATTAGTACATGAAGACTTTAAGTTGCTTAGTCATAATAACAAGTGAGGACAGAGGTGTTACAAAAAGCCAACAAGAATATGGATCCCAAGGTACAGTAAAATAAGCTGTATGTCAAAATTTGGCAATATCAGTAGCTATGCTTTCCCTATAAGCAATTTTATTTTACTGTTAAAGAACATGTTATTATCTGAATAAACACATGAACTGTTCATGTATTTCTGTTGTCCCTTTGACCTGGTTACTATTAAGTACTTCAGCCTAAGTAGTGGTACCTTTAGGTGATTCTGCACCAAGTGACGTTAAATGGTTTCTTGTTGCCCAGGAAACCATTTACAGTACTATGCCAGTGATGTACCTTACAGCTTAGGGCATCAGTCAAAACATATGGCCAAACAACTGCCATCTTAACTGTAAGAACACAGAGCCTATAACTCCTGTCTTGGAAGTAACAGCATATGGCCCAGTTACTGCTGTCTTTATTATAAGAATATTTGGACCTCTGACTGCTGTCTCAACAGAAAGAACATACTGTACAGGCCAGTAGCTGCCATCTCAACAGTGAGAACATACCCAGTATAACTGCCACCTTGACTGTACAGTAAAAACATACACAGTACTACATGACAATACAGCAGCTCTATATCCTTTCCATAGCACGTGTTCATATCTAGTACCATATTCTACAGTTCACCCTATGTTACAGTTCAAAATTCAAAAGGGAAGGTGTCAGTTTTAGGCCAAGTTACAGTGAAGAGAGCATACTGGTGAGGTGGGAGGAGAGTGGTGGGCAGGATGAGCTTGGATGATGATGCAAAACGCTGAAGGGAGATGTGATTTATGGGCAGGCCAGTACTGCAGGTCAAAGGCAAGGGATGCAAAAAATGGATGAAATGGGTGGAAAAGAGAAGTGGGTGAGGTGGACAGAAAAGAGCTGGTGGGGTGGGCAGAAAGGAGTGAGTGGAATGAGCAGAAACAAGTGGGTGGGGTGTGCAGGAAGGATGGGTGGGGTAAGTAGAAAGAGGAGAGTGAGGTGAGCAGAAAGGGGCAGGTGGGGTGGGCAGGAAGAAGCATGTGGGGTGGGCAGAAAGGAGTGGGTGGGATGGGTAGAAAGGAGCAGATGAGGTGGGCAGAAAGAAGCGGGTGGAGTTGCCAGAAAGGAGCGGGTGGAGTGGCCAGAGAGGAGCGGTTGGGGTGAGCAGAAGAGTGGGAGGAGTGGGCAGAAAGGAGTGGGAGGAGTGGGCAGAAAGAAGTGGATTGGTTAGGGAGAAATGAGTGGGTGGGATGAACTAAAAATCCCTAAGACCATTGTGGGTAGTGACTCAGGCAGGGAGGGACGAGTATACGGGGCAGTTTTAGCAATAAAATGTGTGCGTGCGTGCGTGCGTGTGTGTGTGTGTGTGTGTGTGTGTGTGTGTGTGTGTGTGTGTGTGTGTGTGTACGGGCAGGCGGGGGGGAAGGGGGGGAAAGGATTAAGAAAATGGGCAGTGAGGGAGGAATGCGGTGGGGGATGGGTGCTTACTGCAAGAGAGAGTGAGAGTGAGAGTGAGAGAGAGAGAGAGAGAGAGAGACCCTGCTAAAATGGGAGTTGCTGGTTTGCCGGTATGGCAATGGAGATATATGTTTATTCAAAACTTTCTCCAACTAGAACGAGTAACTATTTAAAAGCATTCACGTTGCTCTCACATAACCAAGACTTCATCGTACCTTAGATGTCCGTAGGCACTGTATGGTTTATCTTACACAATAAAATCATCTGAAGTATAGCAGAAACTCTTCGCATGAGAGACTGACTATGAGAGTGAAAGTGATGGAGTAAATTGGTGTGTGTAAGGGACTGAGGCATGGGTGTAGAAGTGTATGAATGAAGAGTGTGGGGCGATTCGTTTTGTGACTACTCCTTCCGGGATTGATAGATCATAGACTGATCGGTAAAGCTATTTTATCGTGACAATGTGGTGGCTATGTGTAAGATAATGCTATACGCTCTCTCTCTCTCTCTCTCTCTCTCTCTCAGTCTACCGTCCTACCTATCTATGGAATGGTGAGGGTCATGGAAAGACAGTCATGAGTGTCGATGGAAATAATTAACATTTTTTTTTTTTAAATTATTCACTGCAAACATGTTTTTCACATCTCTCGTTAATTCACATTCACCTTTAGCTGAATCAATATGAACTGAACTGAAATAATTATTGCTGTAAAAGGTACAGAGTGTTAATACAACAAAAGAAGGTGGTCAGTATGGAACAGCCTTTGGGAAAATATAATGATGGCCCTAGCTGTCAGTGCATTAGAAGCAATTACAGCACGTCTAATAACTGTAAGCTTGTGGTTCAGGATGTTGATTATTATATAGCCTAACAATCAAACTGATGGTGATTGAGATGCACGTGAATCTACGAAAATGTAACATACTGTATGTACTTACCTCGGAATTAAACACCCATAAGTACATTCCTTAGGTGCATGTCATCCAAGACTTGCAGCTGAAGAGCTGAGCACATTGTTTAAAGTTTCTTCTTCTTCTTCTTGAGTTAAAGGGCGTTGTAGGCAGTTGTCTAATTCACCCTCGCCAGGGCCATCTCGGGCAACAGGACCAATGATAACTTGCGGATGTTACAGCCGGTGTACACGTCCCGACTGCCTCAGGAACTCCAGGGTGTGGTGGATAACAGTAGCTCGATCCGTGGTGGCCAGACCACAGCCCCCCTAACAACACTGGAAGAGTGAGGGAAGTGATACCCATGGAGGCCAAAGCGTCTTTGAGTCTCACTCGAAGGGAGTGAAAGCGGGGAACACCTAACAGGAAATGGTGGATAGTGTCTTCAGTATTCAGGCACCACTGACAATTAGGACTCGGGGCTATATTTATCCTATATAAATGGGATGCCAGACCTGTATGAACTATTCTCAGACGCACTAATGCAGTATCCAAGGCTCTGAACGATGACCGCGCTCATGGATTGGGGGAGGAATCTTGTCTATACTGCCCTAGGGTGGTACGGGAAAGACTTGCTTGCATAGTTGAGTTCCAATGGGAGTAACAAGACTGTAGGACAAGTTGGGAGAAGCTGCCAAAGTCTAATGGATAATGTTCCACAGAGGGGGAAGAATGTGCCATAGTAGCTGCTCTATCAGCAACCTCATTAGCTTGCATACCGTTTAAAGTTTCGCACAACTACCAAGTCAAGCAACTTGTCATGAACAACTATAATGCTGAGAGATAAATTCACCAAAAGGGTACCTATGTTTCCATGGTGTCCAAAAAAAGTATTTTATCGGATATATAATAATTTTCATTTAATACGCAAGGTGTTTCTGTATTTCAAAAGCCAACAGTAACCAAAGACGCAAGACTTTCGACTTTCATTTGACACTAGTGGTTTAACTTGTAAACAAAATCGTGAAGTTGTGAATGGGACCTTTAAATTTGTGTCATTTAACCTCAACAGGCACTTTAAATTTGTTTATGAATGAGTTATCAGGTGCACGTTTTGCAAAATGGGTACTCGAGAATGGAAGATGGCAAGATGATAGCAAATTGCACATGTACTCTAATAACAGGACCTAATAATATGATCGTTGATACTTTGACAGCATGGGATAGGGACGTTATAATATCTGGTATGTATGAGGTGATAAGTGTTCATGGTTTAAAATGAGATGGAGCTGCGTATTTTCATTGCACCCGAGATTGCCTAATACTGTTGTTGTTGTTGTTGAGTGTTTTGAGGTTTTATTGTGAGAGGATAATAAGGGGTGTACACGTAAGAAACTGAAAGGAAGTAGGGATATTTAAGATAACCAAGTTAAAGTGGTAGCCTACCACATGGAAAGTAAGAGGGAATATAGTGCTTCAGACAGGAAGCCAACTGTGATGCCCTGCTAGGGTCATAGGTCCACTCAATTTAAAAGTAGCTTAAGACAGACTTAACTGTAACTGGCATACACAAACCAGAACTGGATAAGCCTAAGTAAAACTAAATTTAGATAAGATGTAAGAATTTCAAAGGTGTGCCAGCCCAATCAAACCTCCATATGTACAGAGCTGCCCATTATTCTCATAGTTCCGATGTAGGCACTGATGAGGAGCTTGCATATAGCGTTGCAGTGCACCGTAGGTGAAGCTAAGAAGCTGTGGCATCCATTCAGGAGCTATGTAGACCTCATATTTCGCTGCACCTTATCATAGGAAGGACCCTAGTCTGACTTTGGCAAGGCACTGTCTGCCACAAAGGGATGCTAGTTCCCTGCACATTGCAGCAGCTACTGTATGTACTGTACTGTACCTGTTGGATGACTCCACAGAAGCAGTTGCATACCTGTGGTTGACAGGCCTGTGCAGCCAGACAGACTGTGGTTCAGCAACAAGTTTCAGTTCCTTCAATATGTGTACCAGGTACTGTTTTTCTGGCTAATTCTTTCCTGCCGGATAACCAAGACCTCAGGAGTATCATATTGGGATAACTGAAAAGGTCTTAGAAAACTTAATCAGCCACTGATTGTGAATATCATTTGAATGAATTCATTAGGTACAGATGATCCATTTATAAATTTTCATGAGTTCTTTTGTACTGGCCTATTATTCTTTGTTATATATAGTATCTTTTAAGTAGGTGCCAGCTTTTATTGTATTTTTTTTATTATTCAACAACAGAATACTACAGTTTGTTGTAATGTATTTCAGGTTTGTCATCCCAAGGTGTGTCCTGCGATGACATTCAGTATTGTGTTGGGACTCATGGCCACTCAGATCACCTGGGTAACCTCAACCTTTTCACAAAAGCTAAACACATTGTTGGATATACAGTTTCCTTTGCAAATGAATTCTTTATTCATCCTTTTGAAACAGGTTTGTTTGTGAAGAAAATACTTTTAGTCAGAAATGTATGTATGTGTGTGTGTGTGTGTGTGTGTGTGTGTGTGTGTGTGTGATCACCTTGTTATATTTCATGATGTGAGAAATGTTACACATGTTTATACCTATGCTCTGTAGCTAATAAGATGTGTGATAGCAAAATAGTAGCTTTAACATGCTGTATACTGTAATTATATCATAAACACTCAGCCGTTCTTTAACTTGGTTATTATAAGAAGCAGTATATTTAAATCCTTGTTCTGTAATCTCTTTTAAACCTCTAATTTACACTGTAAACCATTATATTTTGTAGTAATTGATTATGCTGTATTGCTCTCTCAGGGTTAATCAGCTTGGTAAACATGTGTTCATCATTTTCAGGCGAACCAATGAAGATAGATGGCTCCCTGCAGATCATCCCAACACCCGGCCACACATCCGCTGATGTCTCTGTTGTGGTGAAGACAGCTGATCTGGGAACAGTTGTCATTGCAGGTTAACCCCTTGCATCTTGGTTATGCCCTATTTAGTTTCATGTACAGTACTGCAGCCATGCAGTCTTATTCAACATAGGAATGCCCTCTGATATTGAGGAGGTTTATTGAGACTATACATGACCCCTCCAGTTCATAAATCTATCCTAAGTTAAATACAGTAAAAGTGTTTGGATATTGCAAAAAATGATAGACATTCTTGGTCTCAGTAGGTTAAAAGTCTTCAGTATCCTCAGTTCCCTTACTGTGATGAATTTATTTGATAGAGCCTGAATATAACAGAAATAGCCTCAGTTGATAGCTTGAGTAATGTTTCTCATACTGTCACACTGTGAGTTACCATATTCATTCACCATCTTTGCCTGCCGTTTTCCTCCAGTTTTCAAACTCAGACACAATTATTTGTTTCACAACCCTGTTTCTGTCCCATCTCGCAGTACGACCATTCGTTCTAAGGAATCTCTCATCTATGTACAGTACTCACATTCATTGCTCTTCGTAGGTTCATTATGTCATCAGTGTACGGGGTCTCTTCAGATGTAGCTGTTAATTACATTTTGATAAATAATTTCTTATTTTCAGGTGACCTGTTTGAAAGAGAGGAGGACATTGAAGATCCGTCCATATGGAAATATGTTGCTGGGAGTGAGAATCCAAAGTCGCAAGAAAAGCATCGCAATCAAGTACTTCTCCTTGCTGACTACATTATTCCAGGTCATGGTCCAATGTTTAGAGTCACAAGTAAAATGAAGGAAAAATTTCAAGCTACTGATTAGACTAAAGGTGATCAAGGCAAATATACATACAGTAGGCTACTTAGTGGGCATATCAATACAGTATGTTACTTAAAATCATTTTTTTTTTTTTTTATCTGAACGAACTTACAATATTAGGGTCATATATGGTAATTTTATTGTAAGGTCAGCAAATCACGGATTATGAGATGATAGACAAACAATTACCATACTGTACTGAACAGTGCTACAGCTGTGTATTTACCTACACAAAACTACATGTGTTCACTTTGTCCCTTTATTCTTTCATCATCTAAACACAGTTTCTGATGATCACATTACAAAGAGAGTTAGGGATGAGATTTAAGGGAAAGGGTGGGATTGTACAGTTAGGGAGAAGAGTTCATCTGATATTTCACTTAAACTATTTCTCATTTCTCTTGTGGCTCTTAGTCATAAGCTGTAAGGGGTTTGGTATGTTTCTCAGCACATAGATGATTCTCTTTGATATGATGCATCAGAGAGGAAGTCATGAACATGCCCTTCATGTGAAGCAGATGCAGTTGAACAGTAGATAGACCTTTTTCCTTGACTGCACCTGAGAAAATAAGTTACAGGTATATTCTGATTCTCCCCCATTTTGTGTTGTAGGATTCATGAGTTTGCTTAAAACACTATATTGTGAGGTCATAGTAACTTAGATATTGTCATCATAACCCACCACCACCACCACTGAAGGATGGGGTGAGGAGTTAGAACTGAAACCGTACCATGCCTCCTCCAGTAGACAAATCGTCTCAGGAGTTGCAGGCAACCTTTATGACAACGAAGTCCAGTACAGTGTGTAATATATCTTACAGTAGGTTGCTTCTCTGCTGGAACTTTGTGTGTGTTGGAGATCCTTGCCTAAGTGTGTTTGTTTGACTCTAGTGCATTTGTTCAAACCCATTGAAAGTCCCTAACCTCAGGGCTAAGGGCTATAGGGAGGCTACTGGAGATTGAGCAGCATGGAGAGCTGTCATAGATGACCAAGGCCAACACATGCAAGCATGTTGGAATTTTTATAAACAATAGATACGAACGATACAATACAATTTCAGCTCAGTGGATGGCCAAGTGTACAGCACATACTGTAGACTGAAGGGTTGAGGTGACTACCAACCAAGGCAACTCATAACTAAGATCATTTTCATGCAACCACAGCCTAGTATTCAAGTTGTGGGACTGACCTTGTTCTGTCGGGTAAACAAATAAACAACAGTTACCAAGCTTCGAGCTGTGTACCACTTGTATAACAATATGTTCCAGGGCAGCCAGCCACCTACCACCTGTACACCTGAGCAGTATGATCATCCTGACCTCGATTTCCACCCAAGGATGGGATGAAGTAGGGTCAAGAGAGAGAAAAATATGGCAGATGGAAAGCAGTCTACAGTATGGGCCACTCTGATTCACTTACCAGACATAAAGTATATAAAGTAATATGCAGTTGTGTAATATCTGTTGGCAGTATTACCAAATTCTAGAATGTACTACATAGTCAGTCAGATATGATCAGGATTAATAAAGAGTATGGCAGAATTAAAATTTTTATTCACTTTACTTTTTTTGATACAAAATATATTTTATGAATATATTATACTCACGTGTTTTTAGGGTGCACCTGTCCTCAACACATCTTAACAAACAACAATATTTCTCCTGTGTAGTTTTTCACTTTGTAGATGTTATTAGGTAAAAGGATTGGTAGCACAATACTGTACTGTACTATGCAAAGTAACTAACTGAAAATAAATTAAATTTCTTTGTAATGGAACTAAATCTGAACTTTGTCAATTGTGAAAAAAGTTGCTTTTGCTTATGTGAAACTTATTAGCTTGTACTGAATTCATTTATGAAACAGAGGTACATGGAAGACATTAAAAGTTAAAAATAAGCTCAGTAAAATCTCTGTCAGTTTGAAATTGCTTCTTTTGGTAAAATTATCTTTTGTAAGCATTTTTATAGTAAACTTTAGAATCTACTGAATACCTAAATAATACATCTATATAGGTATTCACATTTTTTTCTTTTTTTTTTTTTCATAATGTACAAGTTTTAAGTACCTGTACAGTGTTCTTTACAAACTGGCTATGCATCGGAAAATTCAACATAAATCTTATACTCGTACTGTAAAAATTTAAATTTGATATGAAAAAAATATGTTGGTAAGTACTAATTGATATTTTTGAAGTAATATAAAAAAGAATTTGATATTTTTGAAGTAATATAAAAAAGAAAATACACCATACACAATACACAAAATTTCCTGAAGACGAATATACAAGTACTATCATCACAGATCATAGAAAAATATTAAAACAAAAAACTCTTGTTGAAATTATACCCCATCCTGCAATATACAACCAAGTAAATGTTTGTACTATGATTATCCCTAACAAGTTCAACCTTTAAGGCTAACTTGTTTGTGGTAAGCATCTTCCCATGTTCCATGATATAAAAGTATATGCTGCTTGTTTCAGTAGTTAGTGGTTCAAAAGTGGAATTTCAAGTCTGAATAATGTGGAATATGATGTTCACTTGAAGAATGTCATACAAAAGCCTCCTGCCCACTGGTTAGAAATAAAATGTGATAAGGGCTAGCCAAGCAGTAGCTAAATGAATCTGTCAAACTTGTGAGTGTCTGACTACAGCTTTGCCTGCAGTTGTCTCACATTCAGAGGTTCAGCTAGTGAGCAAGTATCTACTGCATAACATTTCCTAAGTGTACTTTATGTCAGTCAAATCTTGCCAGTTTACGGTACATAATAGCTGCATGGATTTTGTCATCTGTTAACTGGTGACACTGCAGCAAGAACAGATTACAACACAGGTGAATGCTCACTACAATTCAACACTAATTACCAATTGGATGCATTGTAAACATGGACACGGATCATGAGCTATGTCAAGGGCCCATATATTTGTCACTTAAAGGAGGCTCCCTGGTACCAGTACCTTTTTTTTTTTTTATAAGTTTATTTCTACGTTTAGTATACTGATATTCTGCATGTTACCAATCCATTTTACACAGACTTTAAAAGAAGAGAACATGAAATTACAGACAAAACAAACTGTTAAGTAAAAAGTGCTAGAAAGCCTCCCAGGATGACGAAAATACAAGCCAATGCACTGACACCAACTTCACATTTGCTGATTTTGGTGGTATCTAAAACACTGTTAAATTAACCCATAACTTGTACTGCGCAAAAGGATGTATCTGCTGTAGCACTAAGGGTTGTATTCTAAGTGGCTTTAGAGGCAACAACACCTCTTCCTCAGTGATTTACTGTATTTTGCTCATTACACCTCAGTATTCTTTTCTTTGTTATTGGTTCAATGTCAGTATTAAAATTATGTAAAGAACATAAAAGATAAGTTTATGGCTTGATAAGAAAACTAAGTTGCACAGGAGGAGGTGCTATGAAGCCTCCTGTGCCACTTAGAATATGACCCTACGTCAATAGTTCCTTTTACAGTGAGAGCTATAGGTAACCAAGTTCCCCAGCAAATTTCACACAGCCTGGGCCTGGATTCACAAACTTATGATTAACTCCCTCTCATAACTCAAGATTTTAATTTCCATGGCAAACAAGAAACATGAGAAGCTTCTGTTGCTGCTCTCCTGGTCCTTCCTGCAAAAAACATCATCGAAACCTTTTCCCATCTCAGGATGTGATGAGCAAAAACAAATATCTTTTGGTAATCTTTCAACAAACATTTGTTTTTCCTGACAGAATATGATACATGGAGGTTTCTGTCCACTCCTTGTTCTTAATGGGGAGGGGGAGGGGGAAATTGCTCAAGATAATTCAGGAAACTAACATTAGGAGGGGGAGGGGGAAATTGCTCAAGATAATTCAGGAAACTAACATTTGTTTTTGCACAAACAAGACATGGAAAAATCCAATTTCTGCCATGTACTTCTTGCAAACACAAATCCTAATTACAAAAGGCAGTTGATTATAAGCCAGTCTATTCATGAACTCAAGCCCTTGATCTTACAGAAAGTCCTCATCAAATGTTCCCATTTTTATTTTCTTTGC
Organism: Coenobita brevimanus; assembly: GCF_032717465.1. Classification (NCBI taxonomy): domain Eukaryota; kingdom Metazoa; phylum Arthropoda; class Malacostraca; order Decapoda; family Coenobitidae; genus Coenobita; species Coenobita brevimanus. The sequence continues at coordinate 28,873,112 of NC_136969.1, read as the reverse complement.
AATACACTTTTAAACTTAACTAAGCCCAGATTCTGTCCTTTTGCAGATTATTGCATGTAGCTCATTGTCAACAACACTATACTATTGCTGTACATCCTTTCAACGGCACTTCATGACCAACATCATATTCTAGTGATCATCTGCTGATACAACTCAGCACTCAAGATTGGGAGGTGGCAATTTCAGGCAAAGTTTAGGTAAAATGAGTGTAGTAAGTCCATACTCACTTACAGAACAATTGTGTGTCAAAGTTCCACGGCCACTGATAAAGCTACACTGATTTTACTCCAACCTGACCTAAAATTACCATCCCTCCATCTTGAATGTTATGTCACAGCAACAATACTAGAATATCATGCTACTCAATAAAGGTGTTACAGAATGGATGCAGAGCCATAACCATTTTTTTTCCACTAAACTACATAAAAATAAGCCGGAGAAGAACAAAAATCTGGCCAGGTTAAGGTGAAAGAACTACAGTTTGCCAATTTCACTCAATTTACAGTACCAGCTGTGTTTGTATATTAATGATATGTTGATTAACATTGTACCGTTAAGCACCCTTACCTGTGTAGGGGTCAAGCCTACCTCGTCACCTGCAGCGGCAAGGTAGGTTCAAACCCTACACAGGTGAAGGTGCTTAACGATACATTGTTATTCAACCAGCGCCAGTTGTGTGAAAATTGTTGTGCTATACTGTATTTTCAACACACCCCTGACTATTAAGGAGGACTGCCTGTACCTGATATGTGAAATCCTGGGGAAATAGGGAAACTACTGACTATGCCTATGCACTTCAGTATGAGAAAAGGTGACAAAATAAATACTATGCAAAGGAACAAATACATGAACGGAATGTGCAGTCACTCAGGTCTTTAAGTTTTACACCTGGGATATGTAGCTAATGTTACATCTTGAAAAAGAAAGGGAGATGAGAGAATGAAATCATGGTTAAAAAAAAAAAAAAAAAAGTTTGAAACATTAAAGCATACTGTACTGAATAAGAAGATGCACTGCAATTCCATGAAGACCCAGGCATGAACACACAGTTGCTCCCCTACTTACATAGTTTTTGCGGTACAACCTTTCAGATATATGTTTGTTTTTTGAGAAAGTAAGTTATTGTCTTCACCAGAATTTCCAAATATTGTACAAAGTACAATGATTAAATGACAATAGTGCCGTATTAATCAGATTTACTTGAAGTAATTGGCAAAACACCAGTATTTCAATTTCAACTTGTGTTCATTATGTTCACCAATGACTTGTAGTTACAACCAACTCTCTCTGCTAGTTAAGTTCATAAGTTGGGGAGAAATGATACAACTTTCAAAATATTAATGACATCAGTAAACCAAACTGAGAACCAACATGTTACCCTTAAATTGAGGGCATCGGATTTGTTACATTTTCACTGAAATATTCAGTGTATCTGGTCAGGCACTGGTTGGTATGAAGAGCAAGCTTCTCACTTGTATTCAGTATATAATTTAAAACTACTGTAATACACCAAATTGTGGAATACGAATAAACAACTATGAAAAAATCATTCCACATGTTACTAATGATAGTTTAAACCTCAAGCTTCTGAAATTTTTGGTAAACTTCAAATGTATTTCAATCATACAGCGACTATGAAAACCTTGATGGTCATATGGTTTAATATAAACTTCTATGTATTTTTGATATATAAGTGGATTTTTATTAGTTTTAAGAAATTTCCATGTTTTGTGGTACTTGAGATTTATTAATCAAAATAAAGCAAATGTTTTATAAAACAAATGCACAGCGTAATACTGTATTAAATTTTATGCTTAAGTTGTTTAATATATTACCAAATGTGCATACTTCTGTGCATAACAAACTCTCTATTTGTAAGTTTCAGACTATGGCATTATGACTTTTCTAATCTCCTTTACCAAAGGTAGTCTATAAATACCTGGTAATGTATTTTGCTGGCAGCAAATAAACTGTCAAACTCAAAGTACCCACAGAACACTGTGAAAATAAATAAATTACATAGTCTTTTAAGTAAGTATCTATCAACTTGCATCTGTAGTGAATATGAATGTGGGTGGAATTGAAACTAAAAACACTGGTTCTCACTATCAAAAATGACAAGTGAGTAACTTTAAGCTCAACCCTGAGAAGTAACTCTATGATCTTTTCACTCACAATGGTCGACCCTCTTCAGTCTTACACAATGGTACCACAACACAAACAGTTCACATTCTTGTTGTGGCCCCACAATCAATTGAACATGAACCCAGAGGACTGCAGGCTGAGGATGCCCTTCTCTTGTGGTCCATCATCCTCCTTAACAGGAAAGGGAGGGAGCTGAAGGATGTCGTATAACCAGGTGGCTCTGCCACCAGGTTATGTAAGTGCCTTCCCAAGAAGGCTTCCATCTCCAGCACTTTGCTTTGCATTTATTTATGCAATGCACATGAATCTTTTAGCTATCATTCTTCACTTTCTAGCTATGGTTATATGATAACTAGGATATAGTATTTTTAAAGCTATTAAAATTTCCTATGCAAGGAATTGATAAAGCGAAATCCTTATTAAAATACCTGAAGGAAACAAGATATTTAATTTATGGATTATAAAAGGTTATTACTCCATTCATAGTAAAGTACAAGTATCTATAGCATCATATTCTTAAAATATTTTTTTTTCTAATGCCAGATAAATTTTCTTAGCTGGCATCTACTGTACACAACAGTTCTCTTGCGTACCCACAATAAATAGTGCAAGTGGGGAAACTTAAAGCTTATAAAAAAGTAAGCACTGTAAAAACTCTACCATACTCTGTCAAGAAGCTAACATGCCTATGATGCCTACAGCTTTGTATAACTATAATCTCTATCAAGGCAATATACTTTAGGTACTCTACCCTTTAAAAAATGCCACAAACCCCTGATATTTATATACATACTGTATATAATACTCCTGAAGTTATCACTCCTTGTGAACTCTTCACATTTATGCAGCCACTCAATCTGGAAAAAAAAATAAATAAATAAATCAGTATAGTTTTACTTACGGACAAATCACAGCATTGCAACATTACAACACATAACACATACAATTTATAAAAACAGCTTCAGTATAGTATCTTATGGTCAAATTATGGAACTCAAACGTTAAGATACATAATGGATACAATTTATAACAGACATGTCATACCAGACTTAATTGGTGAAGACCCCATGCCAAACATAGACACTACCCTCCTCCCGCACCTCCAAGGTATTGCGTCCTGAGCTGGTCAATTGATACTGCAAGAAAAGCATCATAATCATACTAATTACCCATTCAAAACAAAAAATAAGATGCATTTTCCTCTCTCTAAAGGTATTTGGAACATTTTTATTCATAGAGTACATTTTTCAAGTATAATGCATGAGCCCCATTGCCCTAATACAATGTTTAGATGCCTGGTAGTCTAGTGTGTATGAAGCTCTGACTGGTTTTGGCCTTTAACTGTCTAAATCAGTGGGATGGTTATGGTTATGGTTAAGTGTACATGTAATGTCACTCAAAGGTAAGCAACTAGTTGTAATAATCTCATGTGTCTAGACTGAACAGCCTTAACACTAGGCCCCTAAGCCCCTGTGTAAGGCAATACTGTACTGGACTGAATGAGTACCTACTAGTCTAAGAAGTAGGTACATCATCATCAGCGAATGTCAGGGGTATGGCTGCAAGTGGCAGACCAAAAGGGACCTGGGATGAGGTCACAGAATGTGACTTCAGGTATAAGGGATTGAATAGAGGGGCTGCCAAAGATTAAGCAGCATGGAGAGCCACCATTAGGTGACAAAGACTGATGCAGGCAAGCATGTTAGAATGTTTACTAACTATACAAATAATATGAACAATATATATATATCTGTTATATCTATCTATCTATCTATCTGTCTATCTATCTATCTGTCTATCTATCTATCTATATGCATATATACTGTATACTGTATGCAAATATCCCTAGGCTCTCTCCCAATCCCCTGAAAGAAGGATACTGGACTGCAGATGAGCAGCTCCAGCCTGCAGTCTATAGGCTCCTCATCTAGATGAGCCTGACGAGACAACATAGGAGGTTTCATAGCATCTCTTCTTTGGCAACCTGTTCTGCATATTGCTCATGTAATCCATCTGGTTCAAGTCCAAATAAGCCTGGTCTCACAACAGTAATAACAACAAACAACAACAACAAATAACTTCCACAAACCGAGGCACTTGACTCACATCTGAAACATCGTCCTCTGTGGTGACGAGTGTGGCATGGCTGGCATGCGGTGATGACACTGATGATACCTGCTCTGGGGTGATCATTCGGGGGATAATGTTGAGGTTGATAGGCTGGTGTGTTCCTTCGTCCATGATGATCACCTCTGGACTCAGTGTGGTGGCAGTGGTTGTGCCCCCAGGAGACACGGGGCCAGTGGTCAAGGTTGCAATGCTGCCTGACACTGGAACTGCAACATGCTGTGGCAATTATGAGGAGCACAGTTACACCTCAGAAATGGGAGCATAGAACGAAAATTATATGAACTGAATGTACATCAATATGTAAGTAACAGCAGAAGAATATTAAGGTGCCATTGCTACAATGGCTTAAAAAAAAAAATTATGAAGAAGCATTACAAGGTCTCCTATGCCAATATGGATACAGACAAAAATTATATGAACATAGATAAAAATGACCTGAGACTGCCTGTGTGCAGGGGGTGGGTGGACAACGTGGCCAGCATTGAGACCAGACACCATGATCCTGATGGGCTGGTCGTTCCCTGGCACCGGCACTTGGTCTGACAGGATCAACTGAGGCTGGCCTGTTGGCACCAGCTGAGGACAAATATTCACTGTCATCCTTAAATAATAAATCAATGAAAACAATCCTACCAACACCTAACTATATTCTTTTTACTTTAACTTGGCCAAAAACTGCCATTGCTGCATCCTGAATGCTGAACTTTAGCAAAACAGTGACACTAGAATATGATGCTAGCCATGACGAAGTGCTATGGAAAGGATGTACAGTCACAGCAGTGTCTGTTTCTATCACTGAGTTACAAGAAATATGCAACAAAACAATGAAACCTGGGCCAAGTAAAGGTGAAATCATTGTAACACTAAATAAATGGAAAACATTCAACCATTCACATAGTCTATAAGTGGCAGTTTTCAGAAGAGGCAAAACACCTGGACTGTGGGTGAAGGTGACTGTGTGCCAGTCTGACTGGCAGGGATGGACGAGGGTGTGGCAGGTGTGGCAGCTGGCGTGGCGGCAGGTGTGGCTGCTCCATCCCTCATGTGGGTCTGTCGGTGACGCTTCATGTCAGAGCGCACACGGAACGGCTTACCACAGTCAGGGCACGGGTGGGGACGCTCACCTGGTTAGTACAATTCAAAACTATCATCATTCAGTTAATTGCAGCTTTCATCATCATCATAATAATAATTGAAATCATTATCATCATCCTGGTAATTACAATTCATCATCATCAATAACCTGGTAATGTCATTTCATAACCACATATACATCCAGCTAAAGAGTCAGACCATCAAACCCTTGTGATATACCGGCATTGTTTTCACTTAAATACTGTAAAAAAAAAAAAAAAAAAAAAAAAAAAAAAAAAAAAATACACGTGATCATACTGAATGAACAAGCCACATGATTTTTTGTAGTCCTGAAAACCCTTTACCATGCTGAATGACTACCATACAACCAAAGAGAAATGTGGTCCATACAGCTCTAGAACCAAAGGATGGTTGAGGTTCATACAATACTGCTCATGGATAAATCAGTGATCACTGACATTGAAAATCTGGACAATGTGGCCTTGCCATGGGCCTCTATACTCCTGAAAGAGCAATAAAGGATTAGATGATACAGGAGGTGCTAGAAAAGGGCACCGCATAATGATGCTGATGTACCAAAGTGTCTCTGCTGCCTGATTATTCATTGTCCTTCAACTCTCTCCCTATCCCCTGAAAGGAGAATGGTGGACTGCTGGTAAAGGGCAACCTTAGCCTGCAGCCCACCTGGTTCATACCTAAAAGGGCACAGGGCCACAACAACATGATGCTGTAAAAAAACAAAATTGAAAATTATTAAACAAAAAAGTAAAAAAAACAAAATCTCACCAGTATGAATTCTTTTGTGGTTCTGGAGGTATGACGCAGCTCTAAACGCCTTGCCACAATATTCGCATTTGTAATTTTTTTCCCCAGTGTGAATTCTCCGGTGCACCACCAAGCAGTACTTTCGTTTGAAGTCCTTGCCGCAGAATTCACACTGGTACTGCCTGAAAGTTTACTGTTATTAGCCTTGGGGTGTAAGAAAAAAAAGATTCTAGACTGGGTGTCCCATGTAATCTGTCAAAAACTTTTGGTTATTGTTCTTGAGCTAATGATGCCTGGTGGTCTAATGAGTTAAGGTGCTCCAACTGAACACAGCCTATGAGGGTTTTCATCCAAGGGGTAACTGAGGTTCACTGCTCATATAATGCTACTCAACGACAAGTGAGGCTGCTCGCCTTTGCCTTAAATGTCAGGAATAAATTGCTTAGTCCTAGGCCCATACACTCCTGATGGAGTAAAGAGATGACTGGATGATGGATGGATGGATTCTTGGACTTATTATTAGTATCAAATGCTATATCATCATGAGTCCAGTTTTATTTATTTATTATTTTTGTTTAATGTGTCCAGTGCTGAGCATAAGCTTCACAGCCAATTCCCAAGACTAAGTAATCCTCGGGCATACTACACCTCCACATGTTACGGACCTACAGTTATTGATGATCTTATGGGTGAAAATCATCTTCCTGATAATTCACTCAAAAATCATCTGTAACTGTGGCTATGTAACAATCTAGATTTTGACCTAAGATGACATACAAAGAAGTACAAAGGAGTAAAAAGGAAAGCAAACAGCAACAGACCTTATTGTCTTTCCGAGGCTGCTTCTTACAGAGCAGTCTATGACTACAAGATCTAATTCTACATGCTGAAGGATAAGGATAGAAAAGCAAGAAGGCTCCTCCCACCTCCATTCTAAATAACCTCATGAATATCCTTCTGACATCATAAGGCATTTTCTAGGACACTCTGTACAGGTTTATGTATACAGTACTGTATTGCTTAGGTGGCCATGCAGGTACATACCTGTAATTAGTTGATGGACGGTTGCCATCAGTTTTGGGAGGGAGCTACTGCTACAAGCCAAATGGATTATCGGCATAATATTAGGTTTCTGTCTCTCCAACGAATACACAGCAATTATAAAGTTAGTCATGTTATCTGAGAAAGCAATATCTAAGAAAACAAAATATTAATACCAATAAAAAAGGAAACTAACAGAGAAGGCGGATTCAGTAGACTGGAAACCAAAGAAACACCTCAGCCTTTTGGAAAAAAAAAATTAGTAGACAAAAATCACACCAAGCATCAGATAACTGAAAATCACAGTTGTACTGTATTGACAGGCAGTATACTAAAAGGTTTTTATTGAATACGTTCTACTGTCAAACAATTACAACATGGAACAAATGAATACCGGTGCTGGCATATAATTAGATGTGCAGCAGCAGACCTTGATAGCCTATGAAAAACAATCTGTTATCACCATTTCACTTTTATGTCTGTTTCTCATGAAGTGTGTGTCAAAAGAATTCACCTGATACCACTCCTCCACTTTTCCTCTGTTCTGCACCAGCTCTCCACCAAAACCTCTGTATCAAAGGTCCCATCCTTAATTAATATTCCAAATTACTGACAAGCAAGAAAGCTCAGTACTGAAGTCTCTCCTTTACTTACCAACTTGTCATCAGAATGGACTGAAGTAAGTGATGCGGTACCAGTACCTCAGATCTCCTTGATGTATGAAATGTTACTTACGTAAATGGCATTTGTATAGCTTTCCTCCACTAACCCTTCTTTGCACTAATCCTCCTTGACTTACTAACCTGTCATCAGAGTGGACAGAGGTGGTGTGGTACCTCAGATCTCCCCACTGTCTGAAGTGTTTCTCACAGAACTGACATTTGTATGGCTTCTCCCCACTATGCAGCCTGAGATGAACTTTGAGGGCACTTGCTGCATAGAAGGATTTTCCACAGTGTTCACACTGATGAGGCCTCTCTCCTGTGAGAAAAAAGTTTAAAAATAATATACATTCAAGATACCATAAAAAGCTTTCAATTAACACATTTTTAGATACAGGAGCATCTCTAGGAGTTGGCCAGTAATCCGGTCTCATTAAAGTTTTTCTGAGGCAAGATGCTTCATTCCCACAGACATTAGTGACTTTTACAAAGCCACATCACATAATATACCCTATCTCAAAGCCCCCACATCTGGTACTTTTGTTTTTGTTTGCTATGGTATTGGCTCATCTGAATGTGAACCCAGTTGACTGCAGCTTGAAATTAGGAAGGGTGTTGAGAACATCTGTACAATCATGCTGGTGCCACAATGTAAGGATATCGCCTCCAACATCCATTTTTCACTATAATGCTGTTAACCAGTAGCCTACAGGAGCATAAGAATGCCATTCACCAATGCAAATGTATAGGGTGGGGGCAAGCCACCCTGCTGATGACACAAAGTGGTGTTCCTTGGCCCTACTGGTTAGTTATTCACCAGAACATTAAAAAAACAATCATCATCATCATCCAGACCTATTTTCCCACCCTAGGGCAAGGTTCTCTACCCATGTTAAGTGCAACCAAGCCAGCCACAGCAATACATTCACACATACATACATACAAACATATAATGTACATAAAAATATATACGGTATCTCTAACTGTTAATCTCTTCTGGAATACTTGCACTGAAATACATTGATGCTTGTTGTGCCAGTATAGTAAGAGTGATCATCATCACAATCATCACCATTCAGACCTCCTTTCCCACCCTAGGGCAGGGTGAGGAGTAACAGAGTCCAGACAGCCTAAATTTGCCCAATTCAGTGGACCATGCTTCCATTTACTCATCATTCAAACCCATGGAATCCTGGCTCCATCAGATAGGCCAAAAAAAATTCACCAAGTTCTGTAGAATCACATATACCTATCTAACAGAGTCAATTTGAATGCCGTCACATTAAAAAAAGGGTGCCAAATCCTTGGTTATGTGCTTCTCCACACTAAATTCATCCAGCCAGCTCAGTCTCTTGTCAGTCCCTTAGCCTAATCAACTTCCATACCTCTCTTCCTCACACTCATCCACCATATTTCTCCACCTTCTTCTTGGCCAACCTTGCCTCCTTCCTCCTTCAAATTTGCTCAGATATATCTTTTTTGCCAGGCTATTGTCATCTATTCTCTCCATATGACCAAACCATCTCAGTACACTCTCTTCGATTCTGGTGTCCACGGACTTCCTCACTACACATCCCTCATGAATCACACTATTCCATATCCTATCCACTCTCTGTACTCCACATACATTCCTCTGCAGTCCCATCTCTGCCACTCTCACTCTTGACTTCTCATTTTCATGCCACACCATAGTCTCACATCCGCATGTTAAACCTGGCACTCGCGCAGCTGCAGCACTCGTCATTATTATTATTATTTTTTTTATGAAGGCCTTCATAGCACCAGCTACCTTCCTTTCTTGTGCCACACTACTGTTTACTTCTTTTGCACATTTTCCTCTCTTTTCTATCACTGTACCCAAGTATTTGAACTCTCTTACCAACTCCAGTCTCTCTCCATTCACTGTAATATCACACTGGGAGCCATCTTCTCTTTCAATAACCATCACTTTACTCTTTTCTACATATTTTACTCTCAAGGAACAACGCTCACATACATCTACAAAATTCTGCCCTAGTCTACCAAGCTCTTGTCCCGTATTTGCAAGTAACACTGCATCATCAGCATACAACAAATCTGAGATACAGTATTTCATCCATCACAATTCATTACCAACGCCATCCCTCTCCACTACTCGTGTTTTTACTTCTCTCATCACCCCACTCATTTATACATATAATGAACAACCATGGGGACATCACTCAACCTTGTCGCACATCCACAATGATCGTGAACCAATCACTTAGATGTTCATTTACCCTTACACATGCCTCACTACCATCATAAAAACTCTTGACGGCACCTAGCAGCTTACCATGTACACTGTACACGTGCAAAACCTTCCACAATCCTTCTCTGTCTACTTTGTTGCGTGATTTTTCCAGATCTGTAAATGCCGCAAATGCCTTATAGTCCTTCTCACATGTCTTCTCCACCATCTGTCTTATATACTGCAAATATTTGATCCACACATCCTCTGCCACTCCTAAAGCCACCCTCTTATAAGCAAAGAAATAAACATATGCTCTCAGTCCAGAATCTTTTCATGTACGGTACGGCCTACAAATGGTATCTACAATATAGGGTGGAAAGGGCTGGAAGATGGAATTTTCTTTATGGTATATCTTTAGGGATAAAAATAAAGGGAGATGGAAATCTCAGTTATAAACACTCTCTCTCTATTAGGAAGGAGCTATAAGGTTCTACCACACCCTGTTCTCACTCGTTACAGCAGTGAATAAATGAGTTGTATGGTACCGTACTCTATCTTCTTTGGCCCCCAAAACAGAATTAAAGTCCTATGTCCCAACAGCCTTAATACTATACTGTATACTATCAAATAATGAATCTGTAACAACACAGACTCTATACAAAAAAACTAAGCACAAATACTTTCTGAATACCATACAGTAAAGAACTGTATACACAATAACAGCACTCTACAATCCACCATTTGTTCAAAAAAACTGAAAATATTACAGCCCAAACAAAATGATGATGATTGATTATGACGATGATGATAATGATGGTACCAGTATGAAAATTACATGCTGCATGCAGTATAGCAGCATCCCTTACCCGTATGGCCTCTGATATGATAGACTAGAGAATTCTTGTGTGTGAACACTCTTGGACACATGGTACATGCATACCCTCCCCCTTTCACTGCCTTTCCTATCTTCATCTTCTTCTTGGGTGCTCCCTTAGTTTGTGGACTCTCCTCTTTGTGCTCAATTTTTCTGTGGGTCATTAATTTGGTTTTAGATTTGAAGACCCTATAGCAATCCTCACAATTGAATTCTGGGGGATTTTCACTGTGTTCAGACTGTACATGGCCATCGAGTGCTACCTGGGTACGGAAACTCTTAGGACATGCCACACATGTATAGTGTTTGTTTAGAGAATTTGAGTCCTCATCTTCCTCTGCATGGGCAATTTTAAGATGAACCTCTAACATGCTCTCCTTTCTAAATGTTTTATTACAAAGGTCACACTTGAAATGTTCTCTCGAGTGAACCTGTGAGTGTTCTTGTAAGGCCTCGGCACTCTCAAATTCCCCAGAACACACCTCACACTTTTGCTTTTTATAGGGTTCATAATGTCCTTTAAGGTGCTCAAAGAACTTCAACTGTGTGTCAAATCCCTTAGCACATATCTCACAGCAAAATGGTTTGGGTTTGGCCGGGGGTGGAGTATGCGCTTGTTTGTGAATGGCAAATTGCTGTTGATTGGTGAACTGTTCCCCACATTGTGAACACTTGTAACACTTGATGTGTTTCTTAGCTGTTTTTAATTTCTTGGGGATTCTCTTTTTGTGTGGCAGTGACTTTTTCCCATCTGTGTTATAGTTACCACTGGTTTCTGGATCCTCATCATTCGAGTCCAGATCTTCCTCTAGAAGATCCTCCTCTTCTAGTACTTCTTCCATTGGATCTTCCTCTTCATACTCAGCACCAATCATTGCTTCCACCTTCACCATCTGCTCTGGGATATGTGGTAGAATTTCCTCCTCCTTGAGATTTTGGTTAACATATTCAACATACTCAGGTCTGCGCCGAATAGGTCGTCCACTGCGAGAAACTAGAGGCATATGCTGTGTTGTATGTTGCTGGTCTATATCATGGTCTTCTAAGGGGTCTTGCATTTTGGGGATGATTTGCTGCTGGAAAGATTTTTGCTGCTGCTGTTGCTGTTGAGATTGCTGCTGCGGAGAATGGTGTTGGTGTTTTTGTTGCTGCTGTATTTGTGACTGTGGCTGACTCTGTCTCTGTTGTGGTTGCTGAAACTGGAATGATTTCTGTTGCTGCTGTAACCTATGAGTGTGTTGTAGCTGCCTTTGTTGCTGCTGCTGTTGCTCTTGTTGTTGTTGTTGGAGTTGTCTTTGCTGCTGCTGTTGTTGATGCAATTGTTGTAGCTGTCGTTTCTGTGCCTCCAGTTTGTTAGTTTTCCTATAATCCCTCACAGATAAAGTGTGAGGGATACTGTCATGATCCAGCTGAACCAAATTTGCTCCAGTAACATCAGGAAGAATGTGCTCAGGCTGCTCCTGGTCCTGTATTTGTTGCTGTTGCTGCTGCTGTTCATGGTAAATATCTGAATATGCTCTCTCCAACAGCTGTGCCTTTGGAGTTTGATGCTCATGCCTCACATGGTGCCCAGTGGACGTGGTGGAAGTTGCAGTGGTCGTTGGGTTTATAACATCAAAGTATAATTCCAGTGGGGCATTACCAGCCGCTCCTTTAATGGCTGGATCATTCATGTCAACAAAGGCAACATTATCAACAGAAACAAGTGTGTCATCAAACTTTGTCTGTTGGTCCTCTTGTGATGGTAACTGAGCCACATATTCTAATGTCCCATATGAGTCCTGTGCATTTCCCCCAGCAGTTGTGAATGTGACTGCAGGACTGACATTGCTCAAGGACCGAGATCCCGATGCCATGACGCCATCGAGGAAGTTCTGTGTATTACTGGATGATGCGGGGGAGTAATGCTGTGAGGTGGCACCCAGGGAAGTCAAGGCGCTGGTGTTAAGGGGGCCAGAAGGTCCATTTAGGCCAAGCTGGTCCAGTGGGGCAATGGGAGCAGAGTCCATCCTGGGAAGACTGACAATGTTCATTTCTAAGGGTCCGCTGCCTCCCAGGATACTGCCATCTTCACTCTCTGACATCACTTACACCTGCAATTAGAAGAAGGCATAAATAGTTTGAAGTTCAAATTAATACATACCAGTATGTTATCTATCTAGCTATCTACCTACAGTTACACTTTAAACCAAGAGGGAAGTGGGGAGGAACAATCCACCTCCATAACATTCTGTACTAAGCCATTAGGCTGCCCTCTCTCCAGCTCACACCTCCCTCATGCATACACCTCCCAACTCCACCCTTCAATCTCATCCTCCATCTCCCCCTTCCCTTTCCCTACTCCTCCTCACTCCCATACACTGTCCTTGTCAATCCCCTTCTCCAGTCTCTACATTCTGTTTTACTTACCGTAATAATTCTAATTAATTTCCTATGCCTGCAGTTCTCCCTTTTAATTCCTGTTCTGGATGAAAAGATGGTACTTTTAGGCCACGTTAAAGTGGACTGAGTATACTACTGTATAAAATCTAGCTATCATGCACATTGCCTTGGTACAGTGCAGCAGTACCCAGTCTCTGTTATATGTCACAGATATATTCCAAAACATCACAGCTCATTCAATACAACTGGTACTGTTGTTGTTGAGCAACTCCCATCTGTCTGGCTGAGCAGACCCATAACCCACAGGCTAGCAACCATCCGTGCAGGGTTGATCTGTACAGTGAGCTGATGTATCCTTGCAGCAGACAGCACATTCCCACAGCAGGATGAGTGTGGTTTGGTTCCGAAGGGATGTCACATCTGAGCCTCTCTACCTTGTTAACAAGGGCATCATAGTGGGCTAGACATCACTCTGTTGTCTGGTTATATGATTACCACCTAGCAATGGAAATAGTTTCCCAAGTTACAGGAAACCATTAGGTTTGTCCCTCAGTACAAAGTCACTTGACGTGGAAAGAAGAAAACTAAAAAGTGACAAGAAGGATGGGTGAAATAGGAAGAGATGAGGGCAGACACTGAAAAATGATACAGGTGAGAAAGATGTAGGCAGCACTACATCATGTGAGTGGAAAATGGTCACCACCACCTAGGCCTACCTCTACTGGTACTATACACTGGTGGAACCAGTACATCAGCTTTACTGGCAACAGCAGAGGTGTGATAGCTACATTTTCTTTTTATTTACTCTGGGCTTGATGGAAAAAAATAAATAAAATAGAATAAGGAAGCATGTATTTGGTAACAAGAAATACTGTAAATCTAAAAACAACTCACCTGAAAGTACTCAGTTTGCTGCCAGTCCTAGTGTGTAAAGGCAAACAATTTCTCAGGGTACCTCAATGCGTCATCTAGTAAGGCCTGTAAAAGGAGTTGTCATGAAAGTACACCTACATTTTCTTATTTTGGACTTGTGCAAACATGGGAAAACAGAGTACAACCTATAGTTTGTGGGATAAAAATACTGTAACTTGAGAACATTATAGTGTTCTCACAAGTAGAGTAACTAATCTGGAGCAGAAGAGGACCCTAAGAGAAAGTGTAATGGCTACCACAGACATTTTCATATGGCAGTGATACCTGGGAAGAATGTGAGAAGAACTTTCTACATTACAAGTTGTAGGAATGACCTTTTTCACAACAACTGTAGGCATAAGCAGGAGGAATGATTCAGCTATATAATAAAAAAATCACAAGCAGTTACTTTATGATAAAAAAAAGTGCACTGGTTTGAGTTTGTGAAATTACTGAATGGATAATTATGCTGAAGTGGTATGAATATATTCAAAGACTGCATACTGATGGGAGCCCCTAAAGGCTTTGAAAGTCAGACTCAGGGTAAATTTGGAAGAGGTAGACTAATACTGTGCATAAAGATAGTGGTGCAGCAGACTGGTGAGAGGAAAGGATGATGAGATATGGCAGATTAAGTGAGAAAGGTGAGGACAAATTTCCCTGAAGGTATTTCTGTTCTGGTTATCTCCAGCTGGTGGACTTCCAGTAAGGAGCAAGGCATAAAGAAAATGATAATTCTGATGATTAACTCTGCATACCTTTTATTGATTTAGAGTCCTTTTACCATACAGTAATTATCAACGCAATTAATGTTCTACTACCAGTATTTGCAGTTTTGGTGCATGTTAACTATAACTCAACATTCTTTTATGTAATTTTTCTGATGAAATGGGAAGACTATAAATTTGCCATGGAAAATTTCAAACAACAGAATGATTAGGTTCAAAAGTCAAAACTGATTTGAAGGAAAAGAGGGTTAGGCTCAATGGAGGCAACTATCCAGGGGCATAGCCACAGCAGATGCCTGGACCCCCCATAGAAGTCAGACCCTCGTCCTCCCTCTCCCTCCATTAGTCCCGCCCCTCCATTTGTGAGATTTCTGGTTAGATGGGGAGGCTCCCCACACACAGCTCTTCTCAATAGGGTGGAGTCAAAGGCTTTTCATCTCATTAACTCTCCTCCTCTTACTGACTCCCTTCAACCTCTGTCGCTTCGCCACACTGTTGCATCTTTATCTCTTTTCTATCGCAGCTTTAATGGTCATTGCTCCTCTGAACTGTCTGCATGAATTCCTCCACCTCTACGACGGGCGCGTAGCACCCGTCTAGCAGCAAACTCTCATCCCTTTTCTGTCCAACTCTCTAATGCAAGAGTTAACCGTTACTCCCAGTCCTTCATTTATGCAACAGGTCAACTCTGGCACTGTCTCCCACTGTCTGTATTTCCTGCTGCCTATGATCTCCAGTCTTTCAAACGCAGTGTGTCCAGGCATCTCGAAATGAATGGATCTTGAATCTGGTTCTCTCTTGTATTTTGTTTTTCTCTTGGAGGGAACTCTTATTGAGGGCTCATGGCCTTTGGTTCCTTCTTCCTCGCATAAAAAAAAAAATTAAAAAAATATCTCCGAGGATCTCCCCTTGCCCTGCAGAATTATATGGGCTCCTGGTCCTCCCTCTGGGGATTCACCCCTCTTGTTTCCTCTCCCTTCAGAAATATATCCAGATTAGGTCCAAACAATGAAAGTCTTAAACAATGCCCTGAATTCAGTCAAACAGATGCTGGTCTCCAGAAAAAAAAGAAAACATGGTTAGCTTTTTTTTTTTTTTTTTTTTTCCATGGAAAGGGTACATTACAGAAAATTAACCTAACTTGGAGTGATGGATGGAGGGAGAAAAACTTTGTAAAAAATGAGGAACTTAAAATCTCTCACACTTCTTGCATCTATGTAATGGTTTGATAAAATACCCATGAGCTACTTAAAAGGTTTAAAATTTCCCTTAAATACCCCCTTCCACTTTACTTTCCCCGAGTGAAATTTTTACGGTCAACTAATCATTACTTCGCTCTTTCACTCCCAGTCTCAATAATACTGGCAGAATTACGCTCGACACTCTCCATCTGAGCATTATTCCCCCCCAAATTACGAAACAGTGGGTCAGCCCGCGTCATGCAGAAGGGAACATGGTGGTTCTCCTCCATTTTCCTGTAATATCTGCGCCAAGGTCAAGCCAGTGTCCTCCTGCCTCCCCAAGCCATCCACACGCGGCTTTACACGCCTTTATTCCGCATATCTACCGAGCTGTCATATTCTGTGACATCTCTCGGGGTACAAGTTGACATGTTTGTTTTGACCGAGGATGAGACGCGTTGCCATAATACTTACAGAGGTGGGAAGAACCAGAGGCGAGTTGAGGTGACAGGCGCGAGATGTGACAACAATGGCGAGTCTAGACATCACGGGCCTACATCTTTACCAGCCTCACCCTCTTTCTTGTCTCTCTACAGAACTGTTCGGAATTGTGCTTTATTGTAAAGGAGTAGATAGTGTGGTGATACTGGTGCTGTGGCTGTGATATACAGGGTGGTTTTCGAAAGGATAGATATTCAGTCTGTATGGAAAGGAGTTAAATATCCTATATTTGATTTCCTTACAGCTATTGGTGTATTGGAGATGAGTTTTATGTTTTCAGTAAAGAGAAAAAAATAAACTTTGCTTTTCGTTACAATGATTTAGTAAAAGACAAAAATATTTAACCCTAGCTCTATATGAACTAAATAGGGACAAAGTTGGTATGAAACATTTAGATGGGGAATATTTCTGCTGGTTCTCAGATAACTAGACAGCTTGTCTAAGTTTATTGCTAATTTATTCTTCTGTTCCATTATAAACATATATATTGTATGTATGGTAATTTGATTATGAACAGAGTGCAAGCTAGCTGACAAAGTTTTTAAGCAACACCCTCCTTGCCAGCTTCACCTTAATCTACAAACCTAAATACTAATAATTGGAAAATTACAGTTTCTCAGTTAGTTATATCATTACCACATGAAATTTACAAAAAAGGGACTTTGCAATGTAAATATAACCAATCTGATAAGCAAATATTTATATTTGAGCTCGAATTGTGATAAACAAGAGAGTGATTATTCGGACTCTTTGATATATCGCCACTTTCTACCCATTTCAATAATAGTTACGCCAGTGTGTACTGCTTGAGATTAAGTTTAATTTTAATATAGGAAAAGAAAACTTTTTATGATGCGATAAGTTATGCAGGGACAGTATGACTGTATTATATCAAGAAACGATACTGATAACAACAGAGACGAAATCTGTACACTACCGAAGTCAGAAGAAGTTGGACTTGGAACCACGTTTTTGGTGAACGTGTGTGTTAACACCTGTGGTTGTATATGGAAGATGAAGTTCAAAAAGAAGAGAAGTGGACATAATAATGCTTCTGGCGTCCGCTCAATCGTCAAAGGTCGAAAAGAACAGAGAAAGCAGAAGAGATTGCAGAAGAAACAAAACAGAGCACTGTATGCAGCTCGTCTGCAAGGCAAGCATCACCAACGCCAGAACAACAGTGGAGGGGAAAAAGTCGAGTCCAGGCCTGGTAAGATCAAGCAGCTCCAAGCTTTGGTTGAGGCGGAGAAGATGAAAATGAAAAGTAAATTTCCAAATAACCAGTCGCCTCTGAAAGTGAAGAAAAATTTGACAACCCCTAAATCTCCCATCCAGTCAGACGAAACTGGTGGATTTAAAGCATCAGTATCTAATTCTGATCGTTTGGCAAGACTTCAAGAATTTGTTAATAGAGAGGCAGGAATAAGCCAAGGAAAAAATAGCAAAGCAGATAGAGCGGATAAAGATTCAGGAAGTAATGACAGCAGTTATAAAGGAAACTTGATTAAAGATAAGAAGAAATTAAAGATGTTAAGAAAGGAACAGAAAGACGATACCAGAGAAATAAATAAGCTAGCCAGACTTCTTGGATACAGGAAGCCCCATCAGAAAAAGAAAGTAGCACCAATTTTTGCTGATGATTTTGGAAGTTTGTTGGAAGATATTGATGCAGGCACTATGGTCCATGGTGATAGTTATAAAAGTGATGACAGAAATGCACAGGACAGTGAAGACGATTTTGAAAAAGATATGGCAGTTGCACTTGGCCAGGAACCAAAGAAAAAGGGGAATTTAGATAAAGATGCAGGCATGAATGGGAATTTAGAGAATGAGAGGGATTCAGAAAATGTAGATGAGCAGTTTATGCAGCGTGACTTTGACGATTTTGAAAGTGGTATTAACAGTGAAGATGATGAAATGAGTGAGGATGATGTGGATGAATCTGAAGGAGAGGAAGATGATATTGATGAAGAAGGTAGCATTGGCTGTGATGATATGAGTGAAGATGATGAGCAAGGCAGCAGTGCAGGAAATGACCCTAAATATAAAAGGTTTAGAAATGATCTAGATGATGATGATGAGGAGGAGGATATTGAAGAAGAAGAGGAAGAGAACAGCTTTTTGGATTCTCAGGCTGAAGAGGATAGTACGGAAGAGAGTAATGATGACGGAGAATTAGTCCATGACATAAGGAGAGAGGTAGATTATGCGTTTGAAGGGGGTTCAAGATATTACAGCAAACCAGAGATCCTGAAAAATGGCCAAGAAAATGATATTGACCGATACTCTAGTTGCAGTGAGGATGACGAAGATTTAGAAGACTTTATTGTTGATGATAATCATGTGGAATATGAGGATGTGAGTGATGAACTTCCAGATAAACTTAGTGATTCCTTATCCCCTGTTAAGAAGAAGAAGAAGAAGAAGCGTATAATAGTTCCAAGCGATAACAGTGAAGATGATGGGCATACTGAAAATGAAAAAGATGTTGATGATGATATCTTTTTAATACCAGGAGGGCAAAATGAGGAAAGGAAAAGAAAGGAACTTAGTGATTCTTTATCCCCAGTTAAGAAGAAGAAGAAGCATGTGATAACAAGTGATAACAGTGAAGATGATAGATACATTAATAACAGAAAAGATGATGTTGATGATATCTGTTTACTACCAAAAAAGAAGAAAGAGAAAAGGAAAAGGAAGAATGATTTGCCAAAGAAGATAATAGTGAACATATCTTGTGATGAGGGCGATTATGAAGATTCTGATGATGCTTCTCATGTTGATAGTGAAGCTGACAAGACAAGAAAACAGGAGAATGAAACCTGTAAAATAAAGAAAACAAAAAAGAACACAAAATCTTCTGATAAGGAAGATATAGAGAATAAAAAATCTGTATTGAAGTTAAAGAATAATCTGCCCAAGAAAAAAGCTGTAGTGCAAATACCTTCCAGTTCGGATGAAGAAGCCTGTAGTATAAGAAAAACAAAAGAGACTAGTAAAAAGTATTCTGATGTGGAGGATAAAGAAAACAAAAAATCCAGACTGAAAGAAAAGAATAATGTGCCAAAGATGAAAGCTGTTGTTCATGTATCAGCCGGCAAAGATGACAGTGAAGACTCGGATAATGAACACCATATTGATGATAAGGGTGACAGGAAGAGAAAACAAGAAAAAGAAGCATGTAACAAAGAGAAAAAGCAAAAAACACAATCATGTAATCTGAAAGATGTGAAGAAACAAATATCCATATTGAAATCTGAGGACAAAGCATCCCCCCAAAAGAAAAAGAAGGCAAGAGTTTCCTTTGATCTGCCAAATGCAAATGACTCTGATGAATTGAGCGATGAAGAGGAAGAAAATGATGAATCAGAATCAGAGGCATTGTCTGTTGAGGAGGAGGAGGAGGAGGTGGAGTGTGTAGCAGATGGAAAGGAGCTAAAGGAAGATATCTATGGGAGGCTGAGGGATAAGGATGGAAACATACTGAACCCCAGTAACAGAGAAGCAGTGGGTACTGGCAGATATGTTCCCCCTGCACTAAGGAAGCTCATGGCACTGAACACCGATGAGAGGAAGAAGGAACAACTTGCAAACATGAAGAAGTCACTGAAGGGCCTCTTGAATCGTCTGGCAGAAAGTAACCTGGGTGGAATTGTAAGCCAGATAGAGGGAATGTATCTAAAGCACAGCAGGAATGACATGAATGATATAATTACTAATTTACTGATGGAGTCCCTGGTGGCACCAACACTCACGCCAGAGAGGTTGGTGCAAGAGCATGCCTTGCTGGTGGCTGTTCTCTCTGCAAATGTTGGAAATGAGGTGAGTAGAAATGATCTGTTGATGTTCATGAAAGTGTAGTTCATTTCTCTTGGTTGGCTAGGCCTTTGCTAAAGCATCCACTTCTTTAACCTCCACGAGCCTCTGGTTTTGCCTTACAGTGCAATGCCCCAAATCCAAAATGGTCTGGATTAAGAGGCTCTTGGAAAACTGGAACTGTATCATTATCATCAGTTATATGTACAGACATGCTGGATTAGCATTTCTTAATCGTTTGCTGTATTCATGTTCATCTTTATTATTCAACTTTTTTTTTTTTTTTTTTTTTTTTTTTTTTTTTTTTAAGGGGATAGAGTCACAACAGAAAATCAGTCGTAGTTCAAGTAGTCCAGTTTGAGCTGCTTGGGTTACTGTAGACCAGCTCACAGTTCTTTTAGGAAACTGATTTTTTTTTTTTTTTTTTTTTTTTTTTTTATAGAGGGAGAGGAATTCTGGAATTTGGATTTTGGGGATTACATTGTAGCCTATTTACTAAAGCTTACAGTAGCTATATATTTTTTACTTTTTTATCAGGTATAAGTTCTGCTGCAAAATTTTCTTTATAAGCGACATGATATCTGGTCATTTTGATCCATTTATATTTTGCACTGTCATTTCGCTCAAGTCTAAGCCAGTTTGTCCTCCTCATAGCTAGCCATACCTAGCTACTTTTGACCCTCTCATTGACAGCTAAGGGAGAGATAGCTAACAGGCCTAATTTTGATTTCATATCTAGGTTGGTGCTCACATCCTGAATGAGTTTGTGCTGAGATGGAGTGACAGCATGGACAGTTTGCCAGTTGGAGAAGAGGTGGAGACCAAGGAGCTGGATAACTTGCTTCTCTTCACTGCCAACTTATATAATTTCCGTGTGGTTGAGGCTCATTTGATCTATGATATTCTAAATAGATTAGCCCAAGGATTTTCTAGCAAGGAGGTGAGAAGATGAATTTATTACTAGTTTGAGTAAAATAACCACAACACTTTTGTCATGGTTATCCCACATTGTGTTGGAGATGCTGACAACTTTGATCTCTAGTTTCTTGCCACTTATATGCAACATTATTGCAAATTGGTTGGCATATATTAGATATTCTCCTTCAGTGACTATAGTTGATTTGCTTTTACCTGGTGTAAATGGGCCTGTCCTATAGCTTGAATAATTTGTGGATGCATTGATAAGCTTAGTTATGAGATAGGAATGAGCATTCTTGGTTGCTATTCAAATCAGCACTCTAGTCTGACTGCACTTGGCCAACAGCTCAATCGAAAAGGGTTAGGAATCTTCATCAGGTTAGAGCAGATCTGTGCTGTAGTTACTACTTTCTGATGATCATGCTGTGCTTTTCATCAAATACCAGTATAGTACTCACTATGTGGCTCCTTTCAGGTGGAGCTTATCTTGCTTATTCTTCGGAGTGTTGGGTTCACACTGCGCAAGGACAATCCATTGGCTCTTAAATCTCTAATAACCAAGATTCAGAGCCAGGCAGCTGCAGCCCAGAGCAAAGATGAAGAGGCTGAATTCTCACGAGTGCGCTTTATGCTGGAGGTCATTCAGGCAATACGCAATAACAACATGGCCAAAGTACCGAATTTTGACCCAGCACATTCTGAGCACTTGAAGAAGATTCAGAAGGGTCTCATACGCAAAGGTACACAAACTTCCCAGTTAAATGTTACGCTGGAAGATCTTTTGAAGTCCAGGGAATGTGGGCGATGGTGGATTGTGGGGTCAGCTTGGTCAGGGACATTGCCAGGAGAGAAGCCACCTCAGGAGAACAGATATCAGAATCCTGCCACAAAAAACAAAGCTTTAGAGGCAGAATTTAGTGAGAAATTTAAGGCAAAAGCAGCCAAACTCCAGCTGTCTCGCCCACCAAGAATTAATATCTTGTACATCATAACTGAAGGTTCTGAGGACTATCTGGATGCCTTTGAGAAACTCTTGCAGTTAAGTCTACCTGCCACTCAGGAACGAGATCTGTTTAGTGTTGTCCTTTTGTGCTGCCAGAAAAGTAAGGTTTATAATCCTTTCTTTGCCCACTTAGCTGATAGAATGTGCAAATTTGACAAGAAGTACAAAAGACTCCTACAGTTTGCTCTTTGGGATAAGTTCCAGGAAATTGAGAACATAAAGCCGAGAGAAGTTGCAAATCTAGCCAAGTTCCTCACTCATCTGATAGGAGAAAACAGTCTTAGCTTGTTCATTCTTAAGCATATTTCTTTTATGGAAGCAGAGAGTCAGATGATTAGTTTTTTAAGACAGATTTTAATTGGATTGCTTCTTCACCCAGCTGGATCAGACACAGTGCATCGGGTGTTTTCAGAGCTCAGTGTCTCACCTAAACTTGTTGTCCTTCGCCAGAGTTTGAGAATATTTATATTGAAATTCCTTAGTACAAAAAAGAATAAAGAGAATAGTGAACATCAGATGTTATCCAAAAGAATTGAGGAAGTGACTGATATATTGAATAAAGGCAGAGGAATTAGCCTATAAATTATAAGTAGCTCAAACTACATGGGCATACTGGGTGATGTTAGTTAGCTCTATCAGAATTCCTAAGTACAAAAAAGGCAAGACAATAATGGACAGTAGATGTCCAAGAAAAGGATGTGATGGAAGTATTGAATAAAGGCAGAGGAATTAGTCCCTAAATGGAGCACATTTTGTGTGTGAGTAGTTGGTACCAAATTATTTTACTTTTGTATTATTATGGAACTTCCTCAGGACCTCCTAACAAGCCAACAAACAACACCACTAATATCAACAATCCTGAATGAAACAGTGCTCAGAATGGACGGGGTCTTAGCGCCAAAGTAGCATTATGTTGAGGTGTATTGTGCTGTGTGTTGCTGGTTGTAGTACTGCTAGGCCTCAGAGAATGGAGTATCTGTCTAGTAGCCAGAGCTGGATATGTTTAGAAAATATTCTTGCTTAACTGTAATGGATTAATAATGTATGTACTAGAATTTGAGTTTGATTTGTATCATGTTGAATGTGGTGTCCAAAAATAATGTAATTATTTTAGTTACCGTAGCTATAGGGAAGTTTAATGTTCAGTTCTTTATTTGGGGTATGAAATTAATGTACAGTAATTATTTTAATTCAAGAGAGGTTCATTGTTGAGTTCTTAATTATTTTACTGTTTTATAGTACTGTGTGGTGATTTAGAAGACAGATTATAGTTGCTATAATTAGTTTTACAAGAGGAATATCCGAGGAGATCCAAGAAAGCATACATGCCTTATTTTCCTTGTGTGCCTTAAAATTTAACCAGTAGAGAGTGGAGTTAGGGGCTGGAAACTCACCTTCTGTGTATTGTAGAGATGTTATGGCTCCACTTCCTAGCATTTGTGTTGCTGGCGACTTATACCTTCTTTAGCACAGGTGGGGAGCATTTAAACCTATAGTTTCATTTCCTAAAATTCATATCTCTGATGTAGTAAAGATGCTTTGTTTTAGCTCTTCTTTCTTTTGTGTACATAATAAATAAGGCTGATAACTTCAAGAAAACTGTTCTTATTGGGTGTTCATAAAGTCATGGTGGGTTTACAAATATTTATTGCATGGAAAAAGGGTAACATAATTATCAGGGTGTATTTTTTTGCCTATGAAAGTAATTGTTTATTGTATTTATTTTTTTTAAGGCTAACTCAAGCTGTAATGCAGCATCTCTTATGCTAAGCTGTGTATGGTACATGCAGCAGATTTTTGTAACCCCAATGGGACTTTGACATCCTGTATATTTATATTATGTACCAGGTACTAGTAAATACTCCTTACAGTATATACGAACACTTCCTGTGTTACATAAGTCGTCCGTTCTAGAAGGTTTTGTGAAAATCTGAGTTTGTGTAAATCAGATTTAACCCTTTTCATACATACACTTCATCTTTGAAGTCACTTACTCGATACAGTGTAATAAATACACTGTCTACACATCAGCAATAAAGTAAACACAGTACTGCACACGCTGCAGTATTTTAAAACTAAGCCCACTGTAAGACATCCCTGTAAGGCCCGATTCTAGAAGTCAAGTTTTAACCCAAGAACTGTGTGTGTGTGTGTGTGTGTGTGTGTGTGTGTGTGTGTGTGTGTGTGTGTGTGTGTGTGTGTGTGTGTGTGTGTGTGTGTGTGTGTGTGTACCTGTATATCTATTTGTGAACAAGTAGAGTTTATCAAAAATATATTGTGCAGGAGGGGTCTGATAGTATCCAGAATGGCCAATGCAGCTTATGAAGTCCAGAGAGGATTAATTTATCATCATTTGAATATGCATGTAAAAACAGTACCCACTAGGAAGTGTCACAACCAAATGATGTATGGCATCCTCATCAAAAGAAGTTTACCAGTGTTGGGTAAAATCATTGAGCATTTTTCAGTAGTCGTCATCCATGCAATCAGATAATTTTGTGCCAATGTCCACTGATAGTTTTTTGATCAACTGTACAGCATTTATAGGGCAGTTTAATATTGTGGTTTTTTTCTCTCTATCTATCTGTTGCCTGATGCCTCAATCCTGTTTGGGGTGGCCACAAACAAATCGCCTTCACGTCGCCCTGTCCCCCGCCATTTCACTGCCCTGTTCCCAACTCACACCCCCCTCTCTCATATACCTCTACACCCCATCCCTTCATCTCATCCTCGGCCTCCCCCTCCATCTTCCCCCCTCCACCTCACTCACATACACTCTCTTCGTCAGTCTCTCACCCTCCATCCTCTCCACATGGCCAAATATTATAGTTATTTTTTATTTTATTATTAAATATAATGCTTTTTACTGTTTTGTTTTGAGTATTCTCCAAAGTTTACTAAATTGAAGTATGGATATAAATTAACAGGACAGAGCAACTATATTACACCATAGGTACTCCTGTGCAAGTGAAGTGGAGTAACCACTTCTTTTGCTCGAAAGGTAGGTGAAAGTGTGCTTAAATGGTATAGTCACAGAGAGAATATGTCTAAAGTGAAAAGGATGTTCATTGAATGAGTGGTGGAAGGAGGTGTGGAGGCAAAGATGGTTTGATATGGTAAGTGAATCATCATCATCATCTAGCCCTCCATTTCTAGGGTCCAGAGAACCATAAAAAAAATTGTTAGAATGAGATACTAACCAAAGTTTGCCCAGCTTAATGAACCACATTCCAATTCACTCACTATTCAAACTCCCAGAATCCTGGCTCCCTTGATGGGTCAAAAACATTCTGCAGGCAGCATTACACACACCTATCTGACGGAATCAATCTGACTGCTGTCAAATTAAAATGGGATACCAAGTGGGTGGGTAAGAAAATGAGGTATAAAGTTTTCAGACAGGTTCAGTTGACCACTACTCCACCTTCCTCTGCTCCATGCTAGTTCTAGTAATATCTCAAGATCTAAGGTCATGACACACCACCTTGCCCCACGTCTTCCTCAGTTTGCCTCTCCATCAATGGCCTGGTGCTTCAGTACTTTTACACTACCTCATCCAACTCCCCTGATACATGCTCTGGACATGTCCAAACCATCTCCATGTCCTCCTTTCTATTTCCTTCCAATGCTTTCTTCCATACTGTATGGCACTGTATACTGTTATGATCATGGTGTGGCGACATCATCATTACAAATGCAGTGGAGCATCAGTTTCATGCTCACATTAAGGAAAAGTACTGATAAAGGATAACGGAACACTTCATTGAAAAAAACATACTGTATTTATTACTTATCCACGGACAATTAGAAATTTTTAAAAAGGTCCTTAAAATTATAAGTACTTATGACACTAGTTACCTTAAAGTGGCCTGATGCCATATTGCATATGTCACTTGCATATCAGCTGTTATTATTGCCTATATATATATATATACTGACTGGAGGCCTCTTAACCCCTACTGTCCAGTGATGTACAGCATTATTCCTCATTCTTGCAACCACCAGACCATTTTATTCAAAGGACAGACTTCTGATAACAAAGGGGTTAGTGAAGGCTCTATCTAACTCCCACCAGTTTGGAAAGCCTCTCCAAAGCTGAATTAATTTTATTCAACTTAGCACAGACCCTAGTTAGCAATGGGGTTAAAGAAGTCTATGATTACCTCCAACAGCTTGAAAAGTTTCTCCATAGCTGAATAAGGTCATCTGGTGATAGGAATAATGGAATATAAAAATACATCATATTAGTGAAATGGTTGAACATCATACATTGATGAGCTTTCCAGTGCACTGAGACCTGGATCATCATTTGCATTTTATTCTTGCCCTCTCTGGATGATTTTGTTCAAATTATGTAATATTTTACAGACTGAAGCATTTAGATAGAGTATAGCCTTAAGAAACCCCATCACTATAAGAGGCCTTTCCTAAGTTAAAGAAAATTATCTGGTAACTGCAAGAATAAGCCAAAAAATAATGTCACTCAGAGTCAGGGAATTAAATAACTCATCAGTACAATATAATCCTAAGCAAGGGGGTGTGTATAGACATCTGACCAATGCAGTACTGTTTTATACCTGTACACATTTTTCAGCTTAGAGGATCACTTCAAAGAAAAGTAAAAATTCTAACAGGCACTCCCATTTTACTCCCTTTGATGTGCAGAGGACTGAGACTAGGATAGTTTAGTTCAGTATTTTTAAGAGTAGATGCCCAGCCTTCTTCCCCTAGTAGTATTATACGATCAGTGTGCCTCCAGTCACCTCTCAGGGATCAAACCTAAGGAAGGTGTCACTCCAACTGGGATGTTCTGACCAGTTACCAAATTTATACACTTTAATGATCACACTTGAATCCAGTAATATGCTTTCAAAGTTTAGATACAGTAGCTATGATTTCTTCTCTTAATACCTTCAATGTAATTATTGCTTGCATTTTTTCTTGCTATTACTTCATGATATGTACAGCTTAGGAGAGACTTTTCTGATTGCAGGGGTTAGATATAATCTTCATTAACTCCATCGCTCTCACAGATCTTTCTTTAAGGTACAGAAAATCATTGGAGATAGCAAGATCAGGTTAATGACAATGTTGTCCTCCAGATAACTCTTCCACTAAGACTTATTTTTTTTCTTTTCTTTTAACCTACCACAAAATAAGTTTATCCAAGTTAGGAAGTACCTCTAACAGTGAAACGGTTAGAGATGGCTATGTCTTCTTCCCTAAGAAGTCTCCCTTAAACTGAGTAAGGTTGTCTAGTAGTATGTCATCAAACAGAATGGGTCATATAATGAGAAGGTTGCACATATTCCTCTGATTCCATGAAAGACTTCACTTCTTTTTGCTGTCACAGTCTGAGTTAATGCTAGTAATGAAATATTTTTACTTGTTGGCACCAATGACTTACCAGTCACTAATCTATTCTTACATCTTGTAGCAGTGATTAGAGAGTATGCAGTTATGTGTACCATTTTGGGTAGGGGGCTTGATTGATATGAAGGTTCTTGTGAGTAAATCTGAGATGGTGTCACAAATGAAGAGCACAGTCATGAATTACTACACTGCATTGCATTTCCATATATTTATGCATACTGATTACATTGTAGTAGTTTTCTAGTCAAACATACTTCATTGACACTGAATACTGTATATCCTAAAGATACCATACTACTCTTTAAACTAAGTACAGGATATTGAACATGGCACTGGATGACAGAACAGTATAAGAATTATGGTTCAAGCATAAGGGAACAGAGGAAGAAAAATAGTAGCCAAATATTCCCTGCATGCCTTAAAAGCTGACTAAAAGGAATAAGAGCTGGAGATGGATGTCCCCATCCCTGTGCTCCTTTTATTGGCTTTAGACACTGTGGAATAGAAGGCAAACTTTTGTCCCTGCCTGAACCTGGACATTGTTTTTTCCCTGTTACGTTCACTTTCCTAGGCTATGTGAACAAAGGAACTATGTCATGATGAATGATTATTCCCCAGTTCTGTTTTTATGAGTATATAAACTAGAAAATATTTTTGCTTTGATTTTTATACAGTATATCATACATATCGGTTGTATTCTCAACACTGGCTGCTATAATATTATATTAGCCCCTCAGTGCTTAAATTAATCTGCTTTTATAAACTCTGATTTCAGGGATCTTTCATTTCATTCTTGCCATCTCCTGATGATTTTATTCAGACTCTTTAAATGGAAGAGGTTAGATACAACGTTAGTAAACCCTTCAGCATGAAAGGTCCTCCATCTGTGTATAGCCAGATGCCTCCTTAATCCTGGAAAGGGTGGCCACAAATAAACTGCCTCCATGCTATCCCCCCCTCTGCCATCAGGTTGCCCTTTCTCCTGTCCTGATCTGAATTAAATCTCATGCTATCATACCACATGGATTCAGTGGGTTTAAGGGCACTTCCTTGTTTAATGTCCTAAACTTCATTGGCTGTGCTGACTGGCTACCACTAAATGATTCATGGCAACTAATAACCCCTTTAATCCAATGACAAATTATATTCTTGATGTCTCATGATGATATTATTCGTTTTAAGATAGATTTCTCAAACTGGAGGGGGTAGTTATAGCCTTAATAAACCCCTTCAATATGACAGGCCTTTTCTAATTAAAATACTGTACAATCATCTGGTAACAATGAGAATAACTGAAAATGCAGCACTTCGACTGAAGGGGATAAAAAATATTTCTGAAGTATTAATGAGTTGTATCAGAAGCACAGCATGTTAAGCAGTGACTCAGTATACTCTTATCAGATCAGAGTACCAAGACCTTATGTTGTCGGTTGGAGTAAAACTTTTCTTATCACAGGTCATTAAATCACATACTGTACAGTACTGTATTTCTATGATTGGTTAGATATTGGTGTTATAGGAAGAAAATACCTGGTGTTTGTGCAGGCCCTCTGGTATTATATAACACCTCCAATCTGAGGATGATTCTTGCACTAAATTTTCATTATCTGCAGATGACTTTATTAACCTCTTCTTCCTGATGACATTTTTTCAGTTTTATTCTTGCTACCCCTACCTGATTTTTATTGAACTTAGGAAAACTCTCCCTTACTGAAGGGGTTAACGAAGGCTACATCTATCCTCTCCTATTTAAAAAGCCTCAACTGAGAAGAATATATTAATCTTGCCCTAGCATGCATAAGCAATAAAATAAAACACCAAATTCAAGGTGTTAAGCTCAGGAGGGACTTTCTGAACTGGAGAGGATACCGTAAATACAGGTACAGTATAGCCTTCGATAGTCCCATCATTAAACACTTTCTCATTAGTTCTATACCTGCAAAATCATCTGGAGGCAGCAAGACTAAACCAAATCAGATGTTGTATCAAAGGGATGAATGGCAGGGGCAATATTAGGCACAGCATGCTTCATAACTGTTCATTTCACACCTCTCCAATCTGGTGAACTATATGTATTCATTTTATTCTTGCTATCTTCAGATGTTTTTATTCATCCTGAGAGAGATGTTTTGAACTGGAGAAGTTAAATAGAGCCTTCAATTACCTGTTCACTACAAGACATCTCTAAGCTGGATGTCATTTGATGGGAGAGGTTAGATTTAGCCTTCATTTACTCCTTCACTACAAGACCTTTCCCCAAAGCTGAATAAAGATCATTTGGAAGTTGCAAGAATAAATCAATAAAGTACATCACCAGACAGAAGATACTAACAAGATGCTTGTGATAACTTATTGTTGCTGCAGCCCCAGACTCATCTAAATGTGAATCTAGTGACCTGCAGGTTGAAGCTGCCCTCCTCCTGCCATTCACCCTCCTCATTTCAGGGGACAGGGGAGGGAATGAGGGATGTTTGTAAAACTGCACAGCTCCACCACCTGGTCATAATGATGCTACCAAATAAAAGCATCCCTCTCCAGCACCACCAGGATGAGTAGCGTGTAGTAACTGCTCTTAATTTCTTCTTGACACCAGACATCAATGGAAAAAATGAGTCTGGTTTACGAAGGGTTTACAATATATATATATATATATATATATATATATATACAAACTACTGAACACATATGTGTGAGTGATAAACAGTAGAGTATTTTTGAAAGGTACAGTTGCAGACACAAATATCATTCCACTCTCTAGTCTACCAGTCATGAAATTTAAACAATATTCTAAAAAGACTGTTAGCTTCTGAAGACTGTATCACTGGGTTTTTCATTATCTATCATTAAAAAGTGAATCAATATTTATGTCTGTAACTTTACACTGTCCCTTCGGCTCCTAGTTAAACTACGGTGTATTTGATATGGTCGTACATCTCTAAGTGTTCAACCTACATATAAACACACATCTCATTCATGACTGTTTTACCTTTGATAGGGTAATGTAGCTGCCCTGAGGTAAAGATGTGCCAAGGTGAAAGTGTTGTATAGTTCTTTCAAAATCAGAGTTACACTCAGCCATAATTCAAACCCTTCCACACCTGCCCAACCTCCTCTCTAACTCTATAACCTCTAATTATGGTCTGCTCCAAATCAGAATTTCAGTTTCATGTGATGAAGTTAGAGAATCTGGCAAGAAGAGGAAGAATGAGAGTCATGGCCGGGTGTAAAGCGAATCTGAAATAGACTATAGGTTAGTGTCAAAATCAGAAATGACGAAAACAGTAATGTTAAACATTGACTCGAACTCCTATGTTAATTCTACCCTGTACATCCCTCAGTATCTATTAAGAGCCTCACATCACAACTCTATACAGTATATGGTTCTGTGCATGGTATTTTCCTTTACACTAATTTTCTGTATTTTTTTTAACTGCAAGGCAAACTCTTCAGTGCATTACTTCTAACCAGACATTCAGCTCAATTGATGGCCAAATGTAGTTAGACTGGAGAGTTGATCTGACTAGTTACCAAAGAAGACACATTCTTACTTTATAACTAAGGCTCTATCAAATTTCATGTAATCATTGCTTAGTACAGTATTCAAGTTGTGAGTGACCTCGTTCCGTCAGGTGAGAACAAACTGACTACACTTCAGTCTCAGTGTCGCTAGGCACCCATTGTAAGGCTATAATGAGATAGTTTAGCCTTGCTGTTACTCTACTTTTTCACTCCTACAAAAGTTATTCTGGCACTTGACTAGAAAATGTTCTCAGACTATTGTCAGACAAAAGTATGCTTTTGGGGTTTTCTTGACTACTAGCTAAATTTTAAAGCAACGTGTGCAATGTACTGCAAATTATCTGAAGAAATTAGTATGATTAACTTTAGACTGTACTCCACACCTGCCAACCGGTCTGCAGATTCACGTCTTCTTGTAATAGTCACCTCTAACTGGCTAAGGTAATTTTCGTCCTATTGCTAAACTGGAAATCTGTGTCATACAGTATGTTCATATTGTATTTATCTGTAAATCTCACACCAAGTCTCCATTAATATCAAATGGTGAATGATGGGGCGTGGTTCTACGGACAAGTTGGCTGGAGGGGAGCACAGTAGCATAAATCTTGTTAATGGTTCTGGGAGGTAGCACACAGCATGGGTGAAGCCTTGCACTGTATTCATTCACTATATTTATACTATCTACTTCAGTATTTATTAAGACTCTAATGTTTTTAATCAGTACAGTGTTTTCTTAAATATAAAATAGAAAATATAATTCTGTGTTGTGATTTCAGTTAGATGATTACAGTACTGCCTGACACCTGAACAAACTACAGCATTATCAAGAATGTGAGAGGGGTCTAAATACACATCCTTAATGGATGTATCAAGTACTTCCTTACTGCACCTGTAAATTACAGGCACATTATTAACAGACTGCCATTTTAATATGTACAGTACTTCAAAACTAGGACACTAATGTTCAGTTCTTAACACAGCACACACTAGAATATGAGATACTGGTAATCTTGGCTACCAACAAAAAATAATAAAGAAAAGTTTGTTTCTAAGGCTTAAGCAGCTACAATACCTGTACTATGAAGCATTACTATTAAGCATACTGACCAGTTATTTATACTGGACTATAATTTTTGCTTTGGTGATCTACAAACATGAGACAGCACCACATGAAAGCTTGTTGGATAAAAGCACAAGCAAAGATAAAAAGAAAATGGAAGACTAGACAAGATACTGGCGGTCATGGCATGCAACCAGCTCTTAAGTAATGTCTAGCAGTTGATGTGCAGTTACAGGAAAGGGTAATTTCCTTTTTTAATGAAGTCTGATGAAGTTTTTAAATTCACTATTGGCAGTAAAATTTACTGCAGTACTATATTCAGAGTTGTGAAATAATTATTTGTAAAAAGGAAAACTGAAATTATAATCCTGTATATATAAAATTTCCAACAGTTGTTAACCTGATTGCATTTTTAAGTTAGGATTCTGTTAAATAATCCAACTCAAGATTTCTCTTGACTGTGTATCTTCCCAGTAAAGTTTTTGTCAACAGATGGAGCATTGTGAAGAACATTATAAAGTACAGGTACTAACTAATTTTTGTTAGCACTACTCAATTTTTAATTAGTCTTGCCTCAGCACATAATTTTTTAAAGTGCCATAATAAATCACATGTACAGGTACAGCTGAAGCTGGTGATACCATCATGCCTGTGTTTGTGTGGGGAAGAAATAAACTACTTCAGTGTTTTTCAATTCTTACAATACTTCCTCAGTCCTTCCACTGTTATTAATTTCTGTAGTTCATTCTCAACACAACACGTGATTCAGTACATTCCTCATCATATAATCTTTCTGAATGATAGTCGAGGATGAGAGATTAACTGTACATGGGAGGAAGGAGGCTAAGAGCTGCATTCAAAGTGGCATAGGAGGTATTATAGTACCTCTTCCTTAGCAGTTTTGCATGCATAATATACCTTAACATTGTCTTGTATGTTGTGCTATGAATCTCCTATTTCACCTTGAATATGACCCTAAGACTGATGGAAGATAGTAAGTCACACATTGTCAATAACTCTGTGCTTGGCCATCCACCTAAATCTGTGTTCTCCCACCCCTCTGCTCCACTCCCCCTCTCCCTCCCCCGGTGACAGTGGGCGCTGGGTGTGTGTGTGTGCCGACCGGTGGATCACTCTATTTCCTTCATCATCCAATGATGCCACGAGAATAGCACGAGCAGGAGAGGGTGGCCAGCAAGCAGACAAATTGGGTGTAGAAGCAGAGGTGGTAAGGAGGGGAGAGGGAGGGTCATGCAAGAAGGGGGACGGAGAAGCAGGTGGTGTCGTGTTGAGTGGCAGGGACCGAGGGCGCGATGGACCAGAAACTTCTAAGGAGTGTGATGCACCAAGTGGCCTCCTTCCCCTGGCCCGGAAGGTGTAGGGTGAGTGAACTGGGGAGCAAAAATGGGTGGGTAGAGGAGAGGGACCTGGGGTGAGGGCAGGAGGAGGCGGAGGGGAGCTAGCAGTGCCCGGCAGTTGGCTAATTTTGTGCAAGACATCACGGAGCTCCTGAGCTGCTGGGGAAAGTGGCACAGAGGGTGATGTTGGGGCCGGCGGTGAAGGAGGGGAAGTTGGAGGAAGGCTGGACACATCAGAAGTATGAGGTCCCACAGAAGAGGCTGGTGAGGCCATGACTAACACGCACCCTGGCGACGACACTCGGCCTCCCCGACAATCACTCTGTCAATACATAAAGCGGTGTTAACTAGCACAAAAACTTACTAACTCTCTGAGTCCAGGGGTGTCATTCCACGTCAATCATGCAACCTTTAGACAATTTCACTCAGCTCAAGGGAGACTTTGAACTGAAAGCATTAGAGGTAGCATTGATAAACTTTTTCAATATAACAAACGTTCCCTAAATAAAATTATCTGGCAGCCACACAAGTGATGTAAAAAGAATTTCACCTGGATTCTAGGGGTTAAAAAAATAAGGATATACATGATAACATTTCAATCCAGAATGCATCACTAAATAGATGGCCAAACCTAACATTACATCCAGCATGTTTTTAGAAAAAAAAAAAAGAAAAAAAGACATTGTTGTTGTGGTGGTCCTCTGCTTATCTGAACATGAACCCAATGGTCTGGAGGTCAAGCTGACCTTCTCCTGCGGGTCACTACCTTCCATTCAGGGATAGGGGTATGAGGAAGGTTTGAATAACTGGGCAGTGGAGCTGCTCAATTATATTGGTGTGATAAAGTGAAGGTACCCCTTTCTTGCACCAGAATAAAGGTACAAGACTCTTCTTATCATCATACCCATACTGCACCCCTGTTGACTACATAGCAACATTAATATTCAGATAATAGACTTACATGATGTATAGCACTGCAGGTGTAGCTGGAACTCTGTGATCCTTCTGGGGTTGACACAGAACCTTGAAATGAGAAATTTGAAAAATTATCAGCAGACTATGCGATAACACCCAAAATGACAATAACTTAGTGAGGTACACCAAACACTGTGTTGCAACTAGGGAGTGAATTACATGAATCACCAGCAACATTAATGTACTGTACTGCACTGCACTGGACAGGAAACATTACGAATTACCAAACAGTAAATATGAATAAAATAGTACTCATAACATGTAGCAAACACTAAAGTAAACAAAAAAAAATATGATTTAGAAAGAAGAACTCTAAAACAGTAAAAAATAATGTACTGGTACTGTATTTATTAACTTCGAAAGACATTACCATTCTAAAGAATGGATACCCACATTTATGGCAAAGTATAAATGTAAACTGGAAGGACTGTACTTCATAAAGACACCCTTTTTACAGTGCTGAGAAGCCACTAGGCATTTGAAAAGACAGTTGGATATAATATCAAATGCAACACTGTAATGAGAAAGACTAATCCCCAACTTTCTGCATCATTAGTGAAACACATTGAATGTCCAGTGGTTTCGTGGGTTAAGGCATTTTAACTGGATGTGGCCCATAAGAGTTTAGATCCAAGAGGTGGAGCGGGTTTATAGCTCAATCCCAAACAAAGGCAAGTGATTGGGCACTCTCACCTTAAATTTCTCAATTACGTAGCCTAATGCGACCATAAAGGCTTTGATGACTGATGGACAGAGTACTGAGAAAGTGATGTAAAAAAAAAGAACTCTGATGTACAGCAAAAGTCCTCCAATCCGACCACCAATAATCCAATATCCCAATACTCTAAATCTTTAAAGGCAAAATTTTTCAAAATTTTCTGGGCTTTTTTGGAATTTTTCTGGACTTTATCTAAGGATTTACCTGGCTTGGACTTGCTCTTGGACTTGGATGTATCTGCCTGCAGCTATTCAGCTACACTTCCATGCATTTCCAGTGTCTAAAACAACAACCCATATAATTTTAAGTGCTATTTAATGATCATGTACACATGTGTAATGTTTTCAAAGGTCCCTCCCAATAGACGGAAAATAACAAAAGTCCAAAAGACCCTCAGTCCTCTGTCATTCGAATTAGAGGACTTTTATTGTATTTACCTTACTCATTGCATTATGCACAGTGGAATACAATCTGACCATTTCCTATCTCCACAAGTATTTTGAAATAACTGTATTGAATTAGGGCCTTGCCCACTTATTGCTGTATGTGGGTTTCCAAACATACTTTGACAGTGTTAATTTATGAAACAGAATACAGTAAAATAACTACAATTTTTACAAGTGACAGATTCTTTAGCATACCTCAAGACCAAACTACACTCTAAATATATTTATGTGAGAGGTGATGTGTCACGGATCATCATCTTTAGCACTGACTGTGATGATCTATGTAAGCAATACAAGAGTGTTACTAGACAGAGGGAAAATATTTATTAGAGAACAGTCTATGGTACAGGTGGTATGGCAGCTACTGATTAGTAACATAATATTCAGTGTGTTTTACTGCAGTGCTCGGATATGCAAAGGAATGAACTTGCACCATTGTGGTTCAGTAACATGTTTACTGTTGAAATTCAACTGTTTTTCCTACATACATGTGACAGAACTCATCTGAGCTAAACTATTGTACTACAACAGCAAACATATCTTCACAATGTTGGTAGACTAATTTATACCCAACTCACAGTGCTGTTTATGTATTGCTTGTGCTACTGCATGGTACTGTACAACATCAATTCATTCTCAAACAAGGACTCTTATGAGGAAATACAAATATTTTAATTCCAGTATCTCTGTTGTTCCAGTATCCCCTTCAGTCCAAAAAGCTAGTCTTAGCTTGCTATATATAAGCTTATTTAACACTGGAGAAACTTATCAAACTGGAGGGGTTAGTTATACCATTGGTTTATCCCTTCACTACGAAGGTGCCCCACAAGTTAATAAAATTGTCTGAAGGCAGGAAGAGTAAAATGAAAACTATATCACTGGACTGAAGGAGTTAATACTGTACAAACTTTTTACAAATCAGTACATGAATCATATGTCAAAAACATAAATGACATATAATTGAACAGTTCATGTGAGGTGATCAGAAGCCTGCTGTGGTGAATATAAACAACCTGTATTTTAAGGTGTTGCAAAAGATCTGCATTTTGAAAAACATACAGATATAAATCATGATGTATATAAACCAGCGTGATGTCTACAGTACAGTCTATAATGCCATACCCATAAATTTAGCACCAGCATGATTCCCAACCCCTTACAAAAATCTACTCTTCATGCTGTAGATGCTGGCAAGGAACACTTTCATGCAATGGCACCAATAAAACTGGATAGTTCTGCTGTCCAGTCATA
Organism: Coenobita brevimanus; assembly: GCF_032717465.1. Classification (NCBI taxonomy): domain Eukaryota; kingdom Metazoa; phylum Arthropoda; class Malacostraca; order Decapoda; family Coenobitidae; genus Coenobita; species Coenobita brevimanus. The sequence continues at coordinate 28,836,047 of NC_136969.1, read as the reverse complement.
CAAGTGTTCTTCACCTTATTCCCTATCCTACAAAAGGAAACTGGTGGATTGCAGGAGAACAGCTTCAGCCTCCAGTCGACTGGATTTAATTTACACTCAGGTGAACCATAAGCCACAATGACATCAACAACAACAAAAGCCAGTAGTGTTCCTTTTTTCTTTCAGCATGCTTGCCTATTTATCAGTGCAAAGAAAACTGATGCACTACAGAACCAGTACTTGATTTAAGGGAATGTTTTTCTGATAAACTGGTGACTCATATACTAGAAGATTTCTCTTTTGCTAAATGAGTAAAATCTTCTAGTGGAAGCCAGAATATGTTGTTGCTATTGTGGCCCCAGGTTTACCTGAATGTGAACTCAGTAGACTGCAGGCTGAAGTTGTTCTTTCCTTAATCTCCTTTCAAGGGACAAGGAAGGAGTTGTTAGACATTTATGTAATTGGACATTGGAGAGTCCTGATTATTTCAGTGCCTGTGTGTGAAGGCATCCTTTTCCATCACCAGCTAGAAAAACATACAAAAGATTTATTGTAACTATACTGCAAGTGTTAATGATGATTAAGCTTTTGCATGGCACTCATTTGCAGGGGACAGCAATCAGCCGGTGCAGAGTTTTAAAAGTGTGGCCCATAATTGTACTCCCTGTACCTCTACTTCCTCTGGCAGACCTCCAGTACACTGCTTCTGAATCTACCCTGATCCACAGCACAGAATCTATCAGGACACACACAGAATGGATGAGGAAAATAATACATCACAAAACAAACTGAAATACAGCACACATACATGTGATAACTAAAGTAATGATATGCATTTTATTTAAAAACTGGATAAATAATATACATATGGTATGCAAAAAAATTAAATAAGACTACAGTAATATGAATAGGACACTGAAACTGACACACAGCGTATCTTTATACTTAATGCATAAAAAAATAATCAAATATAAATCAATAATGTATACATACAGCAAATATTATGAACTAATTTGTATGATGAAATTTGGTGTAGTTCAACCCCTTGACTGATGGAATTTTTCTAAACTAACAACCCTGTTCTGTCTTAGCCAGAGTAAACATCTAACATGTGCCAACAGCAGAGGAAGGGTTGATCAAGATAGTTTTTGATGTCTCTAACCTATAGGATGTCTCTCAGAAAAGCAAAGTCTTCTGATGTCTGTCTGAATATACTGTGCTATCCACATGCACTAACCACAGCAAAAGAGTTTAATAATGGTGGCTGACCTGGGTCCATAATACAGTAAAAAGAATCCTAGTCTGCTAATATGCCACAGTAACCAAGTGGTTAGTGCCACTAGTTATGAGACTGCTGGCTTATATGTCCCAAGGATTGAATCCATTCTTTATGGGTTGATAGGTAAAATGAGGAGGTTACTCAGGGTAATGCCTGGGAGAGGTAACTGTGGTGACCTCAATGATGTAGTTGTCTTGTATCCCAGGAAAGTGGATGAATAACCTGCTACAGGCCTCATTTCTTAGGTTACAGAGATCAGAATCATGGCTAAATGCCTCATGATCTCTGTCCCCATATTTACCTCTCAGTGATGTACCTGAGGGGGGGGCAGGGGGGGGGCTGTTTGAAACTGCCCCCCAGGCCCCCAATTGAGGGGGGACCCCCAAAAGCCTTAAAATTCATAAGCTTTTTATTAATATTTAAAAAATATATATATACTATATTTATCATCCTGACAATCCCTGCTGAGATATTAGATAAGTTTTGAGAATGAGGAGGGCTAGGTTCTTTGAGGGGCCCCCCCTCCAGGAGGGGTACCCCACAAAGAACCTAGCCCCCCGGGCCCCCAAATCTCTAGGTACGCCCCCGTTACCTCTAATCAATTTTTAAGACAAATCACCCTTCAAAGCAGTGAATTATTCACTCAGATAAACAAGTTTTACGATGTCTTTCAGCTTTATTATTCACTCTGATTCATTATGATGTGCTTGGTAGCTATATGAGTGAAGATAAAAGTATAAATAATCAACCTTAAACACACATTCAGCTTTGGAATTATGGAATATGGTACCTGATCTGTAGATGTAATGGTGACAATGTGGTGGGAGGTGGTGGTGGTAAGCCTCACCCATGGACTTGAGGGAGTGCACATCAGGAATGCCACCCCTCATCACCACAACAGGATACAACTCAGGTTTGGCGGCAACCTGTAGTGATAATAAGACAAGGTAATACTCTCTGGTATGGAAATTATAGCACATTTTGTTCTTACCAGACAATGATCCATAACCTCTCCCAGCTCAGTTGTTGGCCTACTGAAGTCAAATTGGTAGGTCATTTTGACTAGTAACCAAGAAGACTTATTCTGACATCCTAAGGCACATCAAATTTCATGTAACCATAACTTAGCACAGCATTCAAGTTAAGGGAGTGGCCCAGTTCTATCAGGTGAAGACAAAGCCACTATAATATGGTTATGGGATACAAGGCATGGACCAAAACAAGGGCACCCCTCATCACCATAAATAGTTACAGCTTATGTTACATCATGGCACAGTTGGCCAGTAAGTAAACTAATATGGTACTGGAATATAAGGAATGAACCTGACATGGATGATATGAGGTACAGACCTTACTTTTTGTGGGAGTTTTCCCTTTGTCCCTTCCCTTCTCTTCTTTCCATTTCTCTCCTCCCTCTTTCCCCTTCGTACCCTACCTGTCCCTCCCTTCCCTTCTTTCCCCATCATTAACCCTCTCCCCTCCTCTCCTCATTACCTCCTGTATATATACACCAGACCCTCATGAACACCTTCAAGGTGATGACCATTTTGTTTATCCATCCATCCATCCATCCATCATTCAATCCTACACTGCCCCATTAGGAGCATAGGAGCCCAGGGCTAGGCAGCTGGTCCCAACATTTAGATGAGAGTGACCAGCCTCACTCATCCCTGAGTGGCATTACATGAGCAATCAACCCCAACCATCCCTTGGATATAAACCTTCACCGGCTCAATCTGACTGGAGCGCAATAATTACCCACTAACCCACCAGGTGCCAAAATTTGGTTATATGGTTATGACCCAGCGTAGTAAATGGTTTCCTGGTGTACAGGAAACCATTTGGCTTGTCACTCAGTGTAAAGTCACTGACAGGCAGAAGGAAGAGGAAAGACTGAAGGAAAGAAAGACAGAAGAGGGAGTGTAAAGTCACCTGTAGGCAGAAGGACAAGGAAAGAATGAAGGAAACAAAGACAGAAGAGGATGGAAGGAAAGAAGGATGGAAGAGAGGAAAGGGCAGACACCCGACAGCAGCACTACATCGAGTGAGTGGATGGTGAGTGCCCCTTATTCTTGGTATACCCTGACAGTTCTATTACCTGTCTATCTGTCACTCTACCTATGTATTCCCTGTATTATGATTATTTTCTGTTTTATTCTTACCATCACCTGACAATTCTATTTCCTTTAGCATAATCTTCTTTTTCTCTCTCTTATGCTTACTACCACCAATGGTTTTTAATTAGCTTAGGGAACACCTTATTAATAGTTAGCAGCAATTTTCTTTTACCTCTTTACTACAATGACATCTGTTCTATTTCATTTGTATTATTCTCATATAATGTTAGTCAGCTTTTGGGGGGCTACTCACTGTGAAGAGGCTAAACCTTACTGAAGTCCATACCAAAGAAGACAACCTAAAACTATATGTCATCCCTTATTAACTTTATGGACCCTGTTTTTAACTTCTACACTACAATGATGTATTATACACTGCATTCTGACTCACTTCTCCAACCCTGACCCATATCAGAGTATAGCAGAGGTGTGATCATATGACATTTTCTGATGGAGTGGTGTTAGCATTCTCTCTCTCTCTCTCTCTCTCTGTACCTCACTCACACTAGAATGAGTGCAAATAGAATATACATTCCCCAGTAAATATGATGTACAAGGTATCTTCTTAGTATGGACTACAAGGACTTAGATACTAACTTTGCAAGGCCTTATAACTCTCTCCCCAGACCTACCTACCTCAGAATATGGTGGAGGAGCAAGCATATCACACTTCCTGATGGGGTGGTGCCTGGAAGGGAGGTGAGAGGAGCAAGATCGGTGGAGGCGGTAGGAGAGTAGGGAGGCAGTCTCACTGGTGGAGGAGGTGTCATCAGGAAGGAAGTAGCGGTCATAGTACGCATTTGGGTGGCGGCGGTCGTAGTAGTCATACACACTGCGTCCTAGAGAGAGAGGCAGAAATGGTGTTAAAAGTGTTTAGCCAGATGAACCTTGAATCCTTAAGAGGCTGCTTTATTCCCTTTCCACTCCCTTGTTGTACCTGGTGGTCTAGTGGTTTGGATGCTGTAGTAAGAGTAATGAACATGCATATGTTAGATCTCTGGAGGGTTTCTGATCATGTAATGCCACCAAAGGGAGCAGACTGGTTGTTTACACTTTGATAGACTGAACTATAGTATGGAAATAAGAAAGCTGAGATGGATGAGTGGGGCATCATAGGGTGACACAACAGAGAATAGTGTCCTGCAAGAGAGATTTGGCATAATGGCTATTAGAAGAGTGATGTAGACTAGTAGGTTAAAGTGGTTTGGACATGCTGAGAGAAGAGAATGGTCACAAGGCAAGGTTACTGGCTTAAGAGAGTCATAGGTATGAACAGAGATAGAAAAACACCCTTGGACAGACTGTGGAAAATATGGGATGAAGCCCTGCATTAAGATAAGTCAGACAAGGGACTGAGTAGGTAAATGGCTAATGACTGTAACACATGGAGAGCTGCCATCAAGTGAAAAGGCTAACACATGTAAATGCAGTCAACAGTTTCTAAACATAAACTCCCTTGGCCTGGCCAACCCTTGGATCCCTACACTTTGAAGTGTGTAAAATGAGTGGATAAAGAGGAATACACTGAAATGCTATGGATATGCACAAAGAAGTCACACAGGCTGAGTGCCAAAGAAAGTCTTTGAAAGTGACACAGAGGGCAGTGCAGGTAATGGCAGAGCTTATGTGGTGTGGAAGAGAGTGGAACAGTACACTGAAGAATGAGCAGGATGAGGATGAGGAGAGTTTGAGAGACTTAGAAAGGTGTGGGAGGATATGGTAGCCTGGAGGCACTTCTTTCACTGCCATCCCCTGTCTGTGGGTTCCCAGTGGAGAGCAAGGCATTTTGATGATGACGATGATAAAGAAAATGGAATCAATTGTTACCGTTTTTACCTACTCACCTGCCAAAACGGCATCATAGAGGTGGTGCTCCTGAGGGTCAAATGATGATCTAGTTGCTTCACTGTATGGGGGAGGGGCAGGGTAGGGGGCAGGGGGGAGAAAGGGAAGAGGAGGGCCATAGGTGGGGGTGTCATCAGAGGGTGTGGGGGTTGCAAAGGGGTGGTGGTGGTGATGGGGGTGGGTCTGGGAGGCAGAGGATTCATAAATCTTTCGCTTTCGCCAGTACCCACATCCTGCCAGACAAGCCACTACCACTGCTCCTACCATAACCCTGCAAGCACAATAATATATATATAAAGATTCATATAAGTACAATAACATACTCGTATAAGTAAAAATTTGTACATCATCATCATAATAATAATCATCATCATCATAAAGCATACAGTACATAGCAGCTTATACATTATAGAAAAGACCAATATAGAGTGATAGATGTATGATAAGGCAGAAACACAAAACAAGCTGTGTCTCTTGTACAGTAGAGATAAATTTATATTATGACCTGTTTTCCCAGAGAATGGACTTTGCACACACATACACTGACACACATTCTTATGAGCTGAAACAGACTACTCAATGGACGTGGTAGGCTAGGTGGCCTGAGATCCTATAGCTCAGAGCCAGTTGTAGAGGGAGAGCAAATGGGCACACTTATATATGCCTGTCACTTTAAGTAATCCTGTCAAACACCAAGTTCATCTCTCTATCATCTACAATCCAACATTATCATTACGAAGCAGGGAAGAAGTAAGAGCTAGTACTGTACTTAAGGATAAAAGAAGGAGAGGGAAAGAGAGAAGGAAGAAGAAGAGGTTATGCTGATTCAGCAACATCCAGCCAGAACTACCCACAGTCTTCAAGGTCAGTACAGCCTACTCTCCCCACTTTCATGTTCCACTCTCAAGTGTTCCATTAAGACCTTACACTACATACTACAGTCCTGTGATGTCCAGGGTCGCCTTCATGTGATGACACCAATATACCTGGGCAACTCTGTTTCTCAGTTATACAACCTCCTCTAAGTCCCTATCCTCTGAAAGGGGGATGGTGTACTGCAGGTGGGGGAGGGGTAACTTTAGCCAGCATGCAGTTAAGTTCACATTATTATGAACCTGGGGCTACAGCTACTACTAGTCCTACAGTTTAACAGCAGTGGCAGATATATCCAATGATTGTTGTACTGGCCTATGAGTCATATACACAATTTACCTATAATTTTTTTTTCATTTTTCATAATTTGCCAAAAATTCATATTCTATAGCTTACCAAAAATACCAGTTTGTCCATATGGGGAGCTGTGGTGGGGCTTGTACAGGAGGCTGCGGGTAGTGGTTGATGTTCCTTGGTGGGGGTGGGGCTTGCAGGGGAGGGAGGGGGTGCTGGCTTGGTGTTCTGTGTGGAGGTGGGGTTTGCGCAGAAGAGACTGGGTGCTGGTTGCTGGTTCTTGGCGGTGTCTGTGGGGCTTGGGGGGGCCACGGACGCTCAGGTGGGTCACAACACCTGTCTGGCTGCTGCTCACACCTGTCATGCACAACAACGATTAAGTACGTGATGTAGTGCTGCCTACTTCTTCCTTAGCCTTTATCATTCTTTTTCTGTGCCTGCCCTCCTCTCTTCCTATTTCTCCCATCTTTCCTGTCACTACTTAATGCTTTTCTTTAAGTTACAGGTGGCTTTACATTGAGTGACAAGCCAAATGGTTTCCTGCAAGCCAAGAAACCATTTACAACACTGGGTGGTAATCATATAACCAAACCATACGTGCTCCCTACGTGTCAAGTGGGTTGGTGAAGGGTTAGTGCCCCTCCCTGTAAAACAAATAACTTAGAGTCAAGTGGCCACCTCGTGCGGGATTGCGGCGTCTGGCAATAGATAGATAGATAGACATAAAGGATGAAGCAGTGTTATTAAGCCTGCATACTGATGGCTCACTTGATATAGTGCTGCCTACATCTTCCTTCACCTTTATCATTTTATCTCTGTGTCTGCCTCCTCTACTGTCATTTCTCCCTTTCCTCCCTGTCACTTTTTATTACCCTTCTTTCCATTTCAGGTGGGTTTACAATGAGTGACAAACCTAATGGTTTCCTATAAACCAGGAAACCATTGACAACGTTGGGTGGTCCCCGCCTATCCCCCCAAATGAAGGATGGTGAATGGCAGGAGGTTAATTTCAACCTACCATCCACTTTGTTCACCTGCAGCTGGGCCTGGCATTGGAACTACTACTACTGCTATTACTACTACCCTGTACTACTACTACTACTACTACTACAACCCTGTACTGTTACTACTACCACCCTGTACTACTACTACAACTACTACTACTACTACTACAACCCTGTACTGTTACTACTACCACCCTGTACTACTACTACAACTACTACTACTACTACTACTACAAAAACATCTAATATTGTTTCTCTTAGTCACACAATGAGACGTAACAAAATAAAACTATGGTAACTGTTTCCCATATACCATCGTGCACTGAGGTCTTAACCAAAGCAACATTAAAGCCTTTCAGTACTTACAAGATCTTTCCTGACTCGCAGTCCTCTGATGTCAGCTAAAAACGGATAAAAAAAAAATATAAGGTGTAATTCCGTTCCAATATTAATGAAAATGGAGATCAAAGATTGGTATATACATGTGCACAATACAGAAGAAGGATGGAATGTAAGGAGGAAGGGGAGAGACAATGGATGGCAGGAAGGAGAGAAGGAAAAGACGTATGAATGAAACAGGGAGGGAAGGAAGAAAGGAAAATATAAATAAAATACAAAGAATGGAATGTAGGAGGAAAAAACAAAGGAGGGAAGGAGGAAAAGAAGGAATGGACATGGGAAGGACAAAAGGAAAGAAGGAAGCAACAAAAGGAAAAAGAAATGAAAGAAACGAAGCATGGAATAAAGGAAGGAAAGAAGGAGAAAGACAAAGGAGAGAAAGAAGGAAAAACACGTAGGGAGGAGAGAATGAGCGACTACTGAGGAAGGAAGGGAAGACACAAAGAAAAGATGGATGAGAAACAGGAAAGAAAGAGAGAGAGAAAAAGGAGGAAGAGACGGAAAGGAGGTAGGAAGGAGAGATGGATGGAGGTGAGCAACAAAAGGAAAGGGGAAGCAAAGAATCAAAGGATGGGAATACAGAAAGAGGAAGACATGGAAAGGAAGGAGAGAAAAAAGGAAGGAAAGAAGGAAATAACGTAGGAATGAGAGAAGGAATGAGGGATGCAACTACAGCAAACAGGAAGGAGAGGAAAAAAAGAAGGAACAGAGAAAAAAGAAAGACACATGAAAGAAGGAGAGAGAAAAAGAAAAGAAAGACTGTGGGAAAGAAGGAATGGGAGTAGAAAGGAGAGAAGGAAGGAGAGAAGAAACAAAATGAAAGACGAAGGAATGAGCCAAAGGAGGGGAATAGAGAAAGAAGGAAGACATGGGGAGGAAGGATGGAGACAAAGGAGGGAAAGAAAGAAGGAAGAAAGAAAAGAAGGAATGAAAGAAAGTGTCAAATAAGGGAGAGGGAAAATGAAAGGTGCAAGAGGAAAGAAAGAGAGAAGCAGAGAAAGACAGAGGAAAGAGAGAGACAAAGGAAATATGAAAAACAGGGAGAGAAAGAGAAAGGAAAGAGAAAAACTAAGGAAACGGAAAGAAGGCAAAAAGCGAGGAAAGAGAGAGAGAGAGAGAGAGAGAGAGAGAGAGATGAAAGAAGCAGGAAGAAAAGAAGCAACAACAAAAAGAATGGGGGAAGACAGATACAAGGGAAAGAAACAAAGGAATGAAGGAATGTAGGAAGGAAGGAAGAAAAGAGGAAGAGAAGGAAAGGACACAGGGAGGGGAGAAGGTAGGAGGGAAACAACGAAAAGAAAAGAGAAAGGAATGAAACAGGGAATGAAGGAATATAAGAAGGAAAGAAGAAACGAGGGAAAGAAGGAAGGAAGAATGGAAGGAAAGAAATACGTAAACAAGGAAGACGAAGAAGTGAAGGAGAGACAAAGGAGGAAAGTAGGAAAGGACGCTGGAAGGAGAGAAGGAGCGAGTATTGAGCGAGGAAGGACAGACAAGGTCATTGGTTGTGACCGCCCTCTGTATTTGGGTCACGAGAGAGAGAGAGAGAGAGAGAGAGAGAGAGAGAGAGAGAGAGAGAGAGTTACACAGACTACACAGACATTACCCT